>NW_010300230.1:0-26300 GCF_000700745.2 Antrostomus carolinensis | reverse complement strand
AGGACTTTTCCTTTTGTGAACCCCTGTTGACACTGCCTGATGATTGCCTTATTCTTTAAATGCATTTCAGCAATACTCAGTAAAATCTTCATATTTTTTCCAGGAACTGAGGTTAAACTAACACATCTGTAGTTCCCTGGGTCTTTTCTCATGTCCTTTTTGTAGACTGGAATAACATTGACTAGCTTCCAGTCAGCAGGGACCTCCTCAGACTCCCAAGACCTTTGGTAGGGATCCAGAGGGATCCACATCATCCACTAGCTCCTTCAGTATTCTGCAATGAATCCCATCAGGTCCCATGGACTTGTGAGTGTTCAGCTGATAGAGCTGGTCCCTAACAATTTCAGTGTCCACAAAGGGAAAGTCTTTTTTTTTTTCTTTGCCTTAAAACATATCTAGACATTCATCTTACAACAACAAACACTAATAAATAGCTCTTACAACCCTACCTGTATTTGAAGAACTGCAAACACTAAAAGCATGGATAGTTTTTTTTGCCCTATACTATACCTACAAATCCCAAAATTGGAGTACCATTTGCATAAATAATAATTAAAAAAAAGCCCTGTAACTTTTCTAAACATATCAGTAGGGCATACATATGTACAAATAGTCATAAAGGGTTCAAGAAATTCTACAGATTGTCTGCATAATGAAAAATTTGTTCAAATCATTTAATTTATTAGGTATAGTTAGCTTTAATTCACATAATTTATACAAGGAGTCCTTCAGCTCTAATAAAAGAAAAATACGAAATTATCTATATTATTTTTGTTTAGTGCACTCAGGGTTTGGTGCAAAAACCTATTGAAGGCAATTGAAAAGACTCAAATTGCCATCAATTGGCTTTGGAATTAGTCTCTTAAGTATGTGCCTGCTATTTTCTGGGGTTTTTTTGTGGGTAGGGTAAATGATGTACCATTTTGCTCACTGCTTGCTCTAGCTAGAATAGATCTGGCATGCTTTCAAAATTTGTCCCATAGTGAGTATCAGAACGAACTCTTCTACTTCTGTTTGAACTGCACTCAGTATTACTTTCACTAAAAGTTTCAAACATGAGATATTGTAAATGGAAGGCTCTAAAGTCACAAGTGTCATTTTATATCTCATGCTCCATCTCAGCCATTTGTTTTTGCTGGCCATGAATTAATTAAGAACTGAATAACCAGAGCAGGAAAACAATCCTGATTGACTTCAATAGTGATAATACAGCAGCAGTCACCTGTAAAATACTGACACCTGCACATACTATTAAAATTTTAACCACTGGAGACTGTGTTTACTGAAGAGAAGCACATTAATGTAACATTTGACATTCATGCCACAATGATGACAGTCAAAAAAGACAGGAAGACAGACAGGTTGTATTTGATATCTTTCTCCATATGTGGTCAAGTATAAAAACATTAGCCATTTCTTTCATCTTCTGATTAGGCACAGAGGCAAGTAATATTGCAATCATTCAAGCTCTAATTTCTAATCTATTTTCTACATGGCTTGACAGAGCCAGAAAGATCAGAGAATAACTGGAGTTAGCCCTTTTCCTAACAGGTCCCAAGGGTTACAACATGACAGCTTGGAGAGGTGTCCTTAGATGTGCACTTTCCTGAGAGAAGAGAAGGAAATCCAAAAGGCATTCTCAGTATTCCCCCTGACTGTTACAGCACAGCTTCCAGGGTGATACATAGGAGCCTGCAACTTTCCATTCAAGGATCCTATGATTTATACAATCTGCTTAATGCTTTAGTCTCAAATTAAGGACAATGCAATCTACAGTGTACTATGTGGTGAACATTTTTTTTTTTCTCTTATTTTGGAGATATGCAATATGGTAAGGGTACCCTATTCAACTTCAGTTTAAAATTGTTTTCTGTATGTGAATCCATAAAGATAAGGGAACATCTAGCTGAAAAGGATCTTTCTTTTTCCAACATTAGTAAATACAGTGAAATGTCAGCTTCAGTGGTACTGAGTTGTTTAAAAGCAGCTAAGGCCCTGGCTGTCAAATTTTGGTCACTAAGGTTTAAATAAACCAGAATGACCCTGGGAATAATGTTTTATGCTGGTTAGAAAACTTCAGGACTGAAAGTGCCTTTAAAGCCTGTCAAGGCTAAAAATTATGAAAAAGTATTATTTTTAAAGTACAATGGGTTCAATAGATTTTTTTTCTTCATCTAAAAGCTTTTATTTGCATCTATTATTTATGGCTATTAAATGACTTATTCCTATCAAAGACTAGTGCAAACCACAGTATATGGTTCACTTTTTCTGCTAATTAAAGATTTAATTTTTTGAAAGGAAGAAGGCAACACTATTGTCAATTGTTGCAGTTCAAAGTGCTTTGAGATGGAGATAAAATAAATGAGTAGGAGTGCTTTGCCTCCATAGAGTTGCCAGCAGATTGTTCAATTAATTGGCCACATAACTTGAAATCAGATGGCTTCAATATTTACTGGCTACAGCTAGAGGAAACATGCCATCATTAAGTATGTCTGTACTTTCACTCTAAGGATGATCTCAAGGTTATATTTGTTATCATACAGACATCAAACCTAGAAGCACAGGCACATGAAGCACATAGTTTCCTCATGCCCCAGTACACACTTCAGCATACTATTATTCATGCATTAGGTGTCTTACAATGTTTCCAGTCATGCTCGACATGTTATTCTCTGGTGTGCTTGCAGAAACTGCCTCAATGAAGTCAGTGGGTTGTAAGGCAGGTACATGTGGGAAGGCTCTGTATTCCCAGTGTACTGGTTTTGGCTGTGATAGAGGAAAATTTCTTCATAGTAGCTGGTATGATGCTGTTTTAGATTTGTGATCAAAACAGTGCTGATAACACAAGGACGTTTTTGTTATTGCTGAGCAGTGCTTACACAGAGTCAAGGCCTTTTCTGCTTCTCACACCACCCCACCAGTGGTGGGTGCACAAGAAATTAAGAGGAGACACAGCTGGGACAGCTGACCCCAACTGACCAAAGGGATATTCCAGACCATATGATGTCATGCTCAGCAATAAGAGCTGCAGGGAAGGAGGAGGAAGCTGGGGAGATGTTCAGAGTTACAGTGTTTGTCTTCCCAAGCCACTGTTACACATGGTGACGCCATGCTTTCCTGGAAATTGCTATACAGCTGCCTGCCAATGGGAAGTAGTGAATGAATTCCTTACTCTGTTTTACTTGTATGTGCAGTTTTTACTTTAGCTATTAAATTGTCTTTATCTAAACCCATCAGTTTTCCCACTTTTAACCTTCTGATTCTATCCTCCATCCCACTGCAGGGGGAGCTAGTGAGAAAGTGTGTAGTGCCTGGCTGCCTATTAGGGTTAAACCACAGCACCCAAGTACATTAATTGAACATTTTTCAAAAGTGTTTCTTGATCTGAGTATGCCAGCTGTACAGAATAGGTGCATTACAGTGAAAGGTGAACATCAGAAAATGAAAGAAGCAGAAGGCGATGGCAGAAGCAGCAGTAATTCATAAAGAAGATGGAAAAGGCACGGGGAAAGAGGAAGTACTTCCTGTGGGTTGAAAGGTAAATGAAAGTAAGGCATTGAATTGTTAAGCATCAAAATGGAAGAGAGAATTTCAACTCAAGGGGAAGAAACTGTAGCTAAAGAAGATGAAATAGGTTTGATAGCAAGATGAGGATGAAACTCTGAAAGACTTGCTAAAATTCTGGTTGATGTCTAAGAAAGGTCTGAAAGAACAAAACTCCCTCAAGCTGTTGATCCAATTACCCTCTCATTTTTAAGCCTCCTTACAAATTCACCATTTGAATTCTGGCAAGTAGGCATTTCTTCTTGAACTCCTTATTTTTTTAGTTAAAGAATAAAAGTAAAAAAAACCCAAAAACTTTCAGAAATATTTCTTAGAAAAGAATGCCAACTGGTTCAGCTACTTGCAGAAAATATTGTTGTTTTCTACAGATACTGACTTTTGAGAGTTATATCTCCATATGTGCCATATATCTGGGGGAGGTGTGATACAGAGCACTCCAGAAATATGGCCTATAGGAATACTGCACAGCTTGCAAATGTCTCAGGAGGAACCATTTTGTCTCAGGAAAGTAAAATCTTTTTAGATTATGTGCATACTGCTTTAGTATCTATTCTTCATTCAGTTTAAACATTGCAGAATAAAATAGTTTAAGTCAATTGCACTCACACTTTTATGAACATAATATATGTTTGCTGTGCACTCAAGTTTCTCTGCCTGGAGAGACTGAAATGAAAGTGCAAGTCACAGATAGATGGAGGCAGATTTGGTGGGCTCAATCCATGCCCGAGACTCAAGGCAATGTGAAAGTAGAGTCTTTGATTTTTCAGGTACTTTGTCATTGCTGGAATATTTGCATTTGGATCCTTCTAGGATGTTTGCTTTCTTGAGGCATTCTTTTGCCTGAACCCAGCTTCATCACATAGCTTTTAGCCCTGTACATGAGTTGGGTTTTTTTCCAACAGGAAGTTGTACAGAAGACTTCATATAAGCCACCTCAAGTGAATTAATACTCTGACCTCTCCACATTTCACTTCTTTTGCTGTTGTTAGCTGCAAGAGGTGTAGGTGGAAAAGAGAAAGAAGTGGGTGTGCAAAGGAGAGCCTCAGTAGCCTGTTTTGCTCACCCTTGTTCCTTCCTTCCTCATCTACTGGCATCTTTTGAAAGCAGAAGGTTTCCATATATTAGATTATTCCTCTGCATCTTGTTTAACAGTAATCACATTTTATGTACCAGAAGTTGGAGGTTTTTTTCCTATTCCTTTATTTTTCTCTAGTATTTATTAAAATGTTTCATGAGCTGGCTTTTTTGGGAAGTACTCATTATTTTAAGAAAATACTAATCTCTAAGAAAATATTTCATGGTCCCAAGCCTCTATTTCTCGGTACAATGGGAAGATAATAAGTGTAGATTTATTCAAAGACATGCACATCCTTTAGACATAATTTTTGTTGCATCTAAATTAAATGTTTATTACAGGCAATTTTTACAATTTTTAAATATCTGAGTTAATAAATTACTAATATCTACAGCTTGCCATTTTCAGTTTTGAATCCTGTGCACATATATCATAGATGTTAATCATTAGAGAAACAGTCTTTAGCCTAAAATCTATTCCTTCTTCATATTTGCAATGTTTATATTTAATATTGATGCCTATTCCATACATTGGTCTGCTATTCATTCATTAACAGAAGTGAGAACTAGTGTGGTCAGATTAACTGTAATAATAAAGAAGACTGGAAAATGAAAATATCGTTCTTTTTTATAGCAAGAGAAAAGATGAGCCAAAGATATATTAAGTCCTAACTCTGGTAGAAGTGATTTAGGTAATTCAGTTTTAAAAACCAGAAAAATACTGAAAAAAATATTCATATTATTTTAAGCATCTAAAATATGTCTAGGGAATAAAAAATTGCCCCAAAAGATAATCTAGATCCAATTTATATGAAGCCAACTTAGATTTTCTCTGTGACAGGATTCCAGGCCCCATGGGTAATGTTGTGAATAATGCAATAACTATCATGATCTGGCTCAAGAAAGAAGAAATACATCAGTCTTCAGGCTGCTTTACATGGTTCATTGGTCAATCTGTCCTCGGTATTCCTAGAGACCTGTTAAATGGTGCCAAATCAGAATTTTGCTTGCTTCCTGCCTATTCAGTATCTTTAGCTCTATGAAGAAGAGTCCTGACACGATAGTGATATGTTTGGCAATTCATTAAGGTAATACATTTGTGGATCATGATCATTCTTACTTTTAACTTCTGTAAAGATTTAGTAAATCATTCTATTAATGAAGATACAAGGTAATGCTGATTTATGTCTTCCTTACCCGAGTTTAACATTTCTAATGCCAAAGCAACAACAGAATTTTCCTATTTAAAATTGCAGTTAAGATTGTATCAAGAAAGTATGAGCAATAAATTGTTCTTAATTTTTAATAGTTGATTTTCAGATACCTAGTCCTTGGCGCATCCTGAAAATAAACCAAAGGTTCTACAGCTAACTTAAAACTGGTAGAGGAAAACACAACAAATTAGTACTTTCTTATGAAAATTTTTACTGATCTTTCATACCAAGTTTTTTAAGTAAGAGTTTATTCAAGTGTACATACATCTATAAACTCAGTTCTTGACCTTGCTTACTTTTTTGTCTGTAGATTTTTACATGTGCAAGGAGGATGCTAGCAATTTTATATGTGTATGTTTATCTCTAAACATTCTTGTGTACAGTACAAGCAAATGCAGAAGTGACTGAGAAAGTACAACTGCAGAGAACACAAGATGAAGGTCCTTACTAGTCAAAAAGCCATTTGTACATTACTTGAAGTCTGAGTGAAGAATGTTTCCTTTTCTGTTCACTTGAGTCATAAGCAATTGAAAACAGAAGTCTATAAAGGATTAATGATGGCAAACCTGCATTTATTGTACTGGCATTACTGAAACACAGTAAAAGCTAGATGAAATAAAATATACTTAATTATTATTGGAAATGAGTGCAAATAGCATTATTTCAAACAACAAACCAAATAAATAAATAAATAAATAAATAAATAAACAGAAACCTGACAGCTTACATTATGCTGTGAAATTCAGTGTTTTTATTCCATGAACAATAATTTTTTCATTCACAATAATCCCACACTCTACAAAGCCTTTTTAGTAATTGCTGCTCTGTCTTGTCATAAATTCCTACAAGAATTACAGCTGCAGATTAAACTTAATATTCCCCAGTTCTGTAGGCATCATTTGACTACTCCCCCTCTTTTTTTCCCAGCTCTTTCAAACTGTATGATGATTTACCATGATTGCTGCCTTGAAATGGTCATATGTATGGACTCCCTCATGTAGCACTCACACAAATGCCATTTGCACTGTTCTTTGTAAAAACTCCCTTCAATCAGTGGTTAGACTTTCAACTCGGTTAATGTCCTCTTCTCCTAGGTAAAAACATAATTTACGTTCTAAAGCATGGAGCTTTCTGATGACTGTGGGCATTTTGGTTTTCAAGATCTCAGCAGGACTCCTACAATATCTGCAGACAAAATTCTATAGTATCTACAGACAGGAATTTCAAAGGACCCCATACAAGTTAGGTGTGAACTCCAAACCTCAATGAGTATTTACCTTTCTTCAGCACCTTTGAAAATTCCAGTTACAATTTAAGAAAAATACTAAAATAAATTCCAGCAGTTAACCAGAAAATGACAAAGTCATTTGAAGTCTTTTCTGAATACACAAATATAAAAGTAAAAAATCTCCCCTTTGACAGCTGGAATTTTAAACCTGATGTCTTTCAGTTTATTTAGCTGGGCAATGCATGACTAGAATGTAATATTGCAATTACTATTTGTATATTTTTGTATTTCTTAAAAAAAAGACCAGATTAATTATATGTGTGCTTTGTTTAAGAAACAATGAAAATGCTGGATTTGAAATGGTTTCCATTTTCCAAACAACCATACTGTAATAAATATTCAGAAAGTAATTTAAAGTATTTTCAATAGAATAAAGATCTGGACAGACTTTTTGCTTTCAAATATGCATGATGTAATATAAATTCTGTAAGTAGGCTTTTCATACACTGTTTGTACTTACTGTCCTCTCACCATTAATCAATCTCTAACTTGTATGACATTAATTCCTTCAATGGTGTTTATTAGAATACCTTTAGAATTTGAAATAAAATTTCTTAGGAACCAGCCCTGCTTCTTTCTTTTCCATGAATTTATCTCAGTACTCTGTCAATTCTTATGGAAACACAGCTGAAAGAAAGCTCATCAGAAGCAAAATTCATTTTGAGAAGGACTTTACTGTTCTGTGGTTTATGACTTTTGGGGATTAAAATTGATTAATGTATGGGTTTTCATATGAAAGAAATATTTATTTCCCAGGGAGCAGCATCACAGTTTCCAGAAGACAACAAGACATTGCATCAAATATTCATAATATCTTCCTCTATTTAAAATATGAATCAATTTTAGACCATTCTTTAGACCAAAAACATTCTTAACATCTTTCAAGCTCCAGGAAAATTAACAGTGTGTCACAGAAACCAAATACAACCCCCAGATTTACAAGTTCATTGTTTTCATCTGAATAACTTTCTGAGATGGTGTTATTGTTTTTGAGTCTCAAGCTTGAGCTCTGCTATGCTGCAAGGGTGGACCAGTGTGGCTTTGTGGTGGCTCAGGAATTTCTTCACAGTGGGCTGCTACATGGTGCTGAGTAATGGAGGTATTTGGCTCTGCTAGGCGTACAACATGAAGACTAGTAAAAGCCCAATGTTTTGCACCTCTCCAAGGACTTTATGAAATATATTTAAACCTACAATATGCACAGCATACTTACTGTTATGATACAAAGATTTTTTTTTTATGAAAAAAGTTTTGAAAATTATGTGCAAACCAGCATGTGGTATCAGAGATCCTACTCTGAAAACTCCTTAGACAAAGTCAACTGCTACAAGGACAAAAATGACTCAGCTCTCCCAGTCTGGTGTATGTGCCCCTTGGTGGGGAGGAGGGAGAGCAGTTAGGAGTGAAGGAGTGAAGCTGAGCCTGGAAAGAAGAGGATTTAGGGGAAAGTGTTTTAGGTTTTTGTCTTTTTTTTCCTCATCCTACTCTATTTTTAATTGTCAATAGATTAATTTTCCTCAAGTCGAGTTTGTTTTGCCCATGACAGTAGCTGTCAAGTGATCTCCCTGTTTTTATCTCTACCTACAAACTTTTCCATCTTATTTTCTCCTCCTGTCCTTTGAGGAGGGGGAGTGAGAGAGTGGCTGGGTGGTGTCTGGCAGCCAGCCAAGGTTAATCCACAATGATCACAAAGTTTCTCCTTTCATACTTGTGATTTGCCTGAATCCATGTAAGGTATTGGTAAAATCAAAAATGATGAAAGCCCAGTTCACGCAGGGTCTTCAGTCACTGTTGTCTCTTCCAAAAAGAACAAAAAGAAAGAAATTTTAGAAATTTGATTAAGTCTGCTAAAATCTTATCTTTCATCTCAGTTATAAGATACACAATTAATGTCATAACAGGTTTTATGACGTATTAGATACAGAGATAGTAATAGATTGGTCCCATTATCCTTTTTACCTCTTTTACCTTCCTTTTAGCCTTCCTCTTTTACCATTCTTCTTTTCCTCAGAACAATGACCAAGCCTTCTCCAGATTCTTTCATTTCTCTACAGCATAGTACCCACCTCAGGCAGCTTCCAGGAAACATCTCACTTGTCACATTCCTCAGTCGTCTTCTCAGGCTCAGATAAGTCAATGGTTTTAGTTTTTCAGCAGCTAGGCAAGTTTGAGATGTGAGAAGAGGTAGGGAAGGGTCCTTTCCTGGTTCAAAAGACATTTCTGAGCTCATAAGTGAAAATACTTCTGTTTTCACCACTGAATAAATTTATTTAATCTTCAAGAAATACATTAACTTTCTGGGAGTTTCTTTGCAACTGCAGATATTTCTGGTCTCTTTGTTGGCATCAGTTATCATATAGTTTTACTTCTTCCTGCACTTATTTTAATTTTCTTCCCCTGGATGACTGCTTTGTAAGCATTCCAAACCTCTACAGAGAACAGAACCTTGAAACTATTTTTCAAATTATATATTGCACCATTCCTTCAAGAACCACATGGATTTTTGCTCACCTCAAGACAGTAACTTACTTAAAACACTCAATTGCTGAAACATATGTGTTCTCTTTATGTAGTGTTGTAGTAACTGAAATCAGCTGAGACACTCAAGACTCTCTAAAATTAGAATCTAAATAATCTAAAATTAGACACTAAAATATTTTTTAAATTTTAATCCAAATTAAAGATTTTAGATTTGCCATTTTGATGTGATTAGTTTCTCCTAGTAGTCTGAGAGGGGCTCAGCTGTATTATGCTGCAAGGTTTGATTTTCTTGATTCACCCCTTTTCTGTGCCTTTTACCTGGACATGTGTCAAGAGCAATGAGAGAGACTAAGATAATATTTTTATTTTATGGGTCTTGTTGTATCTTTGTTGTATCTCTGCTCTGAACTTTAAAGAGAGTTCATTGTTCACAGCCACAGCAGCTTCCTCATATGGCCCACTTTAATACTTTCAAATAATGTAAACGTTCATTCAAATTTTACAATTAGAAACATAGCAAACTACTAAATGATGTGTAGGTACTCATTGGCTTGGATATATCATATCCTGTAAGCAGACATCTATTTTGAACTAGACTTTAAAACAGTACCCTAAATAAACTGTCAGCAAACATTTAATGTTTTATTTGGCTGCTTTCACACAAACATAATGCATGACAGTAGAAAGAGAAGACATTCAAGCCATATACCAAAAATATTAATCTATACACATCACAAATGCAGTTTAAATGTCATACCCAAAACTAAAACAAACATTCAATTTTCAATTACTTTGTTGGTTTCGTTATTGATTCCTAAATTTTTTTTGTGTGCGCAGACAAACTTAGACACACAAAAAAGAGCAATTTGCTAGAAGTTGACTTGTCCTTACTGTATACTAACATCTGTGAGCAGAACTCTCAAAAAAAGAGGAACTGGTTTAAAGCTTGTATCTCACTACTTTTTTATTTGAAAAACCCCCACAAAAAACCCAACTATTTCAAGCTACTTAGATGAAAACTGATATTCTGTTAGCCTACTTAAATGCACAGTCACAGAATAATAAATAACTTGAAATTGTAAAAAGGTGGTACATGGTTAACTTTGGTGCTTTTAGATAATTAGCTAATGCTTTTTAGCTCTAAGTGTTGTACATTTTCCTAGTGCTGACATGTTAATTAAGATGAAATGATAGCATTTGCTGATAGTGATTAAATAAAGTAAATAATCAAATTGTTCTTGACATAATGTTGGTAGATATAATGAAGAAACACATTAAGTGATATTATTGGTACAATTTTTTATTTTACCTTTGCTGTTCTGATTGGTTTAGCAGTGCATCAAGACATCTTCTTTCTGACTTTAGGCATAAAAATTTATTTCAGCGCCAAAAATGTGTTTGTTATTTGATTTTAAGATGCATTAATTTGCAAGTCAGAAAGACATAGCAGATGTAAAACTATCAAACTTTTCTATAAAAACAAAAATTCACATGTATCTTTTTTAAAGTTGTTAGTGGCATAGGTAATTTGTTGTTAAAATAATTTTACACTATATATATATTTGTACATTGCACTGTAAAAAAAAAAAGGCAATAAATTCAAGCCAGATGTATTAGGTTTTAATAGATTCAGAATGTAGAAATATGAATCTCTCAGAAGTTATTGCAACATTCTCAGTGGTGTTCAGTCAGGAACAATATTTATTTTGGTCCTAAAGGGGGAGAGTTTTATATCAAGTAATGTGCAAGACATTATTCTTACTAATGTAATTTGGAAAATCTGATATAAATCACCTCTGTTTCCCTGGTGTCTAAATGCAAAACACCTATTTCCTCTGAGTATTAAATGATAATACATACCTACTGTTTGGGGATGAGCAGATCATCTTCAGGAAAAAGCAGGATGAGACTTAGATTTTAATGTTCCATACTTTTTTTTTTTTTTTTTTTGGAATTTGCAAAAAGTTTTATAAAACTCAGTTTATCTCCTGTATGTTAATAGCTGGAAGCGTGTGTGAAAATTCCCCCTTTTTTTGCTAATTTACTAGGAATTTGAGACAAACACTGATAAACTGAATCCTACTGTAATGGTTCAGGATACTGTCTTGTTTTATCTTTGTCCATAGTCCTGCCAACGACCCTTCCCTATTTATTTTCCCTGTTGGATTTATGATCCTGATTTCTAACTAGCTGTTGTCTGGCATCTTTTGTGGTAGCCACAGCTGGATTGGTACACAGACAAGAGAGACAGTGTTGGACAAGGACACCTTACCCACTTGATACTCTGATGCATTAAAGCAGCAAGGTGTTACTTGAACACAGTCAGTGGAAAAAAGACCAGAAATCTGGTCTGTCCTGAGTACATCAGCCATCCAATTGATTGCCTAATCCTGTGTCTCCGAAGTACATAGGAAATGTGAGAGAATAATTTGATATGAAGTATCATATGAAGATAAATCTCATACATCAGTTGTTGTTCTACTTTAATTACACAACAATGAAATCAGTGAAATTTTGATCCTAGTCAAAACATTTAAAAACATGGTGGTTTTGCTTTTACAACATGGTAAAATGCATTTTCCAGCTTAAGCTGCCCTTGTGAATTCACTTACATAGTCATACATTTGAATAAATCTATCTGAATATAAAATACTCTGCATTATAGCATCCAACATCTCTGCAAAAACACAGCACGTATCTTTCTACAAAAGTTATGGATTCTTTTTTTTCTTTATTTTTTCAGTCAGATGAAAAATTTATTCTGTCTGGGTTTTTTTAAGAAGTAATTAACAGTTCAATGAACAAGCCCAGTGGGGCTTTACACTAAAAATCTGAGTTTAATCTTAGGAGTTTAGTAGAAACAGTATCTTTACAGAAAATGCAAAACAGGCAGAGGACTATCAACCCCAGGAGCCTTTTTTGAGCTTTAAGGTATTTAATAGCAGCTTTTGTTTCCTTAGTGGGTACTGGGAGATCTAACTCTTTGCTTTTCTCATGATCTAGTGCCAATTGAGGGAATGCCTAAGGGTAAACTCCATTTCAGACTAAAACAAAATGAAAACCTCTATTTAAGTTTTATTGTCTTTTTAAAACCTCATTCTTTCTTTCCCTTCAGAATTCATCATGGTCATGTCATTTTTACTTTTCTTGCCATTTGAACAGTTCCTAACTAATAGGTGTCTGGATATATATATATATACACACACACACACACACACATATATATATATATATATATATATACCCTTTTCAATAATCTGTAATGTTCAAAGCAAAAATAAACTAATCATCCTCATTTATGTTCAGCATTTTCTATGCATATTTGGAGCAGAACTCCTTGTTTAGGTCATGTTGATGCATGAACTGTTTTTGCAGCTCAGCAAATCCAAGTCAAGAACTGAGAGCAAACTGCTTAACTTTTGCTGATATGAAAAGGGACTCTGACATGGTGAGCTGGCATGGATTTTGAATTGATGGAAAAGCCTACACCTTCTGATGCAGAAGTCAAGAAACAGCCAGCTGTTCTGATGGCTTCATAAAAACAAAACTATACTGTGCATGACAGAGTAGGGATTGTCAGAATCATTCCTGGTCTCTGCTCTCTGCTCTCTGATACTGCAAAGGCTTATTCTAGCTTCATGATTTACCTGAAGATTGTGGCTAAAAAGGTTTTCAATCTTAAAATAGGCTCCAAAGTCACTGTGGGAGAGATGTTTTGCTCCTCCAGGCTGTGTTGGCTTGAGATTACAAAATAGGTCAGAGAGGAACTTTGATCTGCAAATGAATGCACACCAGAGCAAAATCTTCTGCTACTGAAAGATCAAACTGCTGTCTGTGCAACCAAATTAGGAGTAATCACCAATTTAAATGTTGTGAATGCTGGCATTTAAGGAATGGTAACTTTTTTATCCATAAATAACAGAATCACAGACTGGTAGGGGTTGGAAGGGGCCTCAGGAAATCATCTAGTCCAACCTCCCTGCCAAAGCAGGTTCCCTACAGGAGGTTGCACAGGTCTGCATCTAAGTGGGTTTTGAACATCTCCAGAGATGGAGACTCCACAACCTCTCTGGGCAGCCTGTTCCACTGCTCTGTCACCCTCACAGTAAAGAAATTTTTCCTTAAGTTTGTGTGGAACTTTTGGTGTGCCAGTTCAGTGTACCAAATCTAGGTATTCAGCATGAAATCAAGTTGTCTTCCTTCCCTCATTCTAACAGCGAACTCCATTATTACCCTTCTTACATTTCTGTGCAGGGTTATATGTAATAACAGAAGCACTTTAGTAATCTTAAAGCATGGTTAGAATTTCAGGGATTATCATAGTGCTTTAAGAGATGTTAACTGCTCTGGTAAATTTGACTGTGGGAGTCCTACATATCTCACAATCTACAACCTGGAAAAAGAAAGCAGGATTTTCCAGCAATGTGTTTTAAAGATGCCCAAAAGTAACACTTGACTGAGTGCAACTTCCTAGCAAATTCTTCAGTGTGCCTATTTAAAGAGTCATCTCTAGGTATGAGTCTGACAGTCAGATTGGCCAGATCACTTAATGTTGCTTTAAGCACTGTGATAATCCTTGAAAATTATGAAAGCTCTTCAGAGTAAGTATGTGCTCTAGAGTTACAGTAAATCGCAATTTAGGCTGGTGTTCCTTCAGCAGTAGTTCACTAATGTGGCATGACTACAGGGCACTCTGAGAGGGACTTCATGTTTCACATATCTGCTAGTTGTTGGTAACGTGAAGCTACTGCAGGGTGGTAAGTTCCTTCCTAGGAAGGGGAAGTGCATTCCTCTGTTGCTTCACTGTAATGGGAGTGCTTTTACTCTCAAAAAACCAGTAACAAGTAATGTCCCTCAAAGGTCCATACTGGGATCGATGCTGTTTAATATCTTCATCAGTGACATAGTGGGACTGGCCTCTAGTGATAGGAAGAGGGGCAAAGGTTTTAAACTGAAAGAAGGTAGACTTAGATTAGATACAAGGAGGAAATATTTTATGATGAGTGTAGTGAGACACTGGAACAGGATGCCCAGAGAAGTTGTGGATGCCCCATCATTGGAAGTGCTCAAGCTCAGGTTAGACGGGGCTTTGAGTAACCTGATCTAGTGAAAGATGTCCCTGTCCATGACAAGGGAGGTGGACTAAATGGTCTTTAAAGGTCTGTTCCAACCCAAGCCATTCTATGATTGTATGATTCTATGAAAATACCATGTGCATTCTGCGCCTGTGCTCAGCCCAACCGCAGTGACAGCAATTGAAATGACTATTTCATGTTTTCACTCCTCCACACTTCTGCACATACCTGTGCTAAACTTCAGAGTATTTCCTTGATGGTTTGACATTCATCTCATACTTCCTCCCATAAAATATATCAGTAGCAGGAGCTTTTAAGTTCAAGAACTGGTTATAATACAATGCATTGCCTTTTGGGAGTGTGGGGTAAGGATAGGAATCAGTCTGGTGTCAGATGTTGTCTTCTAAGCTAAGTTAAAACCTAGTGATTAAAACCCCTCTTGAGTAAAATTATAACCCTTTTCATTTTTGCTGGACCCTATTGAGAAAATCATGCTTGACACCTATTTCTTGGGGGTTTTAAATTTATTTAGAAAGAAAATGAGTCTCCTGTAAAAAGGTAACAGAGCATTTCATGAATTTAAAAACAATCAAATCAATCAAATGGTTTTGACCTCTTAATGGGTGGGTTTATTTCTTTTGCATCCCATGAAGCTCATTTAAATTTAGTGTCAACTCTGAGAGTACTATGAAATAACAAAATAGATTTTGTAATGCAGCTTATTTTTCTGCTTCTGGATTATAAAGGAATATATGCATTTATGCACAGAAGTACGTGCTGGAGCAGACTACCACTGACAGATAGTCTTAGTATTAATGGATTTAAATATGACTAAAATTATCTTTCATAGTACCACAGTATGAGTTGTTCAATATGAGGTGAAATTCTGTAATGCTCTGGTGGTTCCTTACAGCTACTTAATAAGCATAATTGAGAGCATTTGTCGTGTTCATCTCTTTCTGGACATTCTTGGATTCCTTTCCTGCCATTTTTGATACTTTTCAATGGTAAGTAAAGAGGTCGTGATCTGTTTAAAATCTGGTTTTGTGGTGGAAGTTAAGATGCCCTGTTTTTACACATCCTTGATATGAGGTGATTCTTGTTATCAAGCTTAGTTGTGAGTTTCATGCTTGGATACCAAATGTTACTTTGTGGGTGGTTGTTCTTCTTTAGTAAGTCAGACGTGCACATCTAGGCACTTGTACAACGTCCAGTGAATAAGAGATCCGTGCATGCATAAGCGTACTTGCGCTAGCCTTTCACCCTCTACTCATTTATAGCATATATTGAAGTAACTGCAGCCATAATATATACCTGCCTTAAAAGACACAATTAACTTTTTCTATATAAATTATGTTATCTTTTTTTCTGTGTGTGTTTTATGGAAAGAGCACAATGATGCAATTGATTATCTCCTTTAAACTTCTTAAGAAAAAATTTATAATACTACATTGTAAACTCTAAATACCAGCATTTAAGGTTAATAAAGAGCAGATAATAAGTTACTTTAACATTATAATCTTCAAATTACTTTGCTATATATACTTAACTATGATTTAATTATTGATTTCTCCAAGTTTTTAGATTGTGTTATTTTTAAGTCCTATTTTTATTTTATTAGCTTACAAAGTACAACCTGCACACTAAAGTAGTTATGTTTTCCTTGGTTTTTTGGTAATTTGCTTACAATAATTTAATGATGTCTTATGATAAGATAATTTTAAAGGACATCAGAATACTTCAAAGACTAACATAATTATGCTTTTATTTACACTTCCACGAAATTCAATTATATTAGTAAAATTTACAACTATCTTGCAGAAAGAGAGGAAGAAAAAAGATGTTACTGAGCTGACACATTAGAAAATGTACAATAATATTTAATATAATTTAATATATCACTGAGCAGTTCAGATAAGGCTGCTTTCACTCATAAAATTGTGACTTGGGAATAAAATTACAGGTGGTAGGCACCCATATCATACTGTATACCAAGAAGATGTACTGTAACAGGCTATATTACAAACCTAGACTACTTCAAAAATTAAAACTAAAGTAAATAAAATCAGTCAAATGTTTAAGAAAAGAACTAGGAAAAAATATTCACTAACCCAAGAAAATCTACAATTCTTCAGAATACCTTTCCATATGTATTATCAAAAAATAATATTAAAAATATCCATTATCTTGAGAGACGTATGTTGTCATCCACAAAGTGAAAAAATCAGGCTATATTAAGAAACTAAGCATGAAAACTTGGTGAATTCAAGCACAAATATTGTTTGATATAGGTAGAAATTTTATAATGTCAGCTAGCATACTTTCTACAACAAACTGAATATATGTTTATAACTGATCTCTCATACCTGTCATTAATTGCTGTGCTGTCATATTCAGTACTGTCATTTAAAAATACTAGGACAAGAGATGAATTGGGAGAAATATTTTCTCTAATAATGTACTCAAAATTACCTAGAGAGCAGATGTGGAAATAAATACATTCTTCTGTAACATTAACGTAAAACCATTAGCATGTAACCTTTTGGGTCATATTTTGCAGTGATTATTTATGCCCTCTGTGTAGATACTACAAATGAGAAGAGGGAAAGACTTTGATGGCAATCAAAATAATTAGGAGTTGAAACTGCTGAAGGAAGAGGAAGAGAGGGATTCCAGAAAAAAAAAAAAAGCAACAGTTGGTAGAATTAGAAAGAAAGATAGAATGCTTTTAATCAGTTTAGGTCCATTTCTAAGTAGAAGTTAAAGATTTGATACAAATGCTGTGATAAAATATCTTTCTGGATATTTTTACAGTGTTTTTGTTTCAGTCTGGCTTTTGAAGGAAGCAGAGCGGGGAATAGACTGGATTTTTAAAATTTTGAGCAGTGTCAAAACAAGATTACTGATACACAACTCTTTTAATGACCTAAAATTCTATGTCAGATTGAAGACACACCAAAAAAAATTGTTAAATAGTTAAATTAGAGTGTACTGCTTCAGCTTTGGAAATTTTATTTTCCCTATAAAATACAGCTTTGAAGTGCTTGATCAGTTCTCTGTCAGAGCAAGTCAACCTAAATATACTTACAAAATGATGTGAAAGACTTTATATGCCTAAAAACCGAACATAAGGATTATGATACCTCATCTATAAAACTTATTTTTCTGTGTTACAGCCATTCACAGACAAATAGGAAAAGAAGAAATGTGGAGACAATGTGTTTTTTTCATATTTGGCAATGGTGTTACTGCTACAAGCCTGCAAATGTTCATAGCTCAACTGAAATTTTGAAATACTGGAGACAGCTTAGAAGTCCATAAGAATAACTAATGTTTTAGGAAGCTTTTCTGCATCAGATACCTCAGTGACCTCAGTCTTAATTTATTAAAAAAAAGATAACTGGATTGCGAATATCTCTATATTAAAATGCTTCTCAAATCTAGCAGGCAGTGCCATATAAGAACATAATGGAAGCTAAAACTAGACCAAATCAGACTACAAATATAGACAAATTTTTAGAAGTGTGAATCATTGGAACATCTTGTCAAATTGTTGATAGATCATTCATCAGTCAACACTAATATCAAGGCTATTTGAGTTTTATTTTGTCCTGAAGACTGATACTCCAGCTTGGTTGCAGAAGTTTTATGACACCAAGTATCAGCTTAAACAATGGATTTTATAAATCTATGTATCTACTTCCATTCCCAACACAGCAAGAAGTGAACAGCAAGTATGAAATAGACGTGCACCTATTTCAACAGCAAATGTTGGCAGAACATCGAAGTAGTTCACCGAGGACCAAAAGATAAGATAAAACAGCTGTACAGATTTTTTAATGCAAAGAGTAAGATACAAACATCTGTAGAGATTTTCTGATGTTTGAACTTGTCTATTCCCATATGTTGCACTGCCTGTGACAAAGTTATTTTTCAAATTTTGAGTAAAAGCAACTAGCAAATTTTTAATAGTCATTGTTCATATTTTTAGCATTGGACTGATATAAAAGAAAAAGAAACAGCAAGAGAATCTGATGAAAAGTGGTGTTTGTCTTAATTTACCAACATCAACGTATTGTTGGCTTATGTTATGTATATTTTTGCTGTTGTTCTTGTAACAGCAACATTGTTGCAATTCCTGGGAAAGTTGTAAAAATATTTGAATAAAAAATAACTTCCTGAGTAGTCTTTAAAGCTTTTTTGGTAGAACTTAAACCATTTCCCTTGTCTTTTCCCCCTGGTTCCAAATTAGAAACGTAACAAATAATTCAGGTGAAACACTGATGTCTGTATTTCAAAGCATTTTCAAGGCAAAGAACTATCACATTTCTGGTAAAAAGCAAGATTTTGGAAAGACTGGCAAAGTACCTATAGGGAGTAAAAAACGAATCCTCTACATGGGCTTTCATAACAACCATTTATAACAAATGGTTCAGCTTCAAGTCAAGCTCTGTTAATTGTTTTTCCTTAGTATCCCGAGATCACAATTTTTAACTCTCTCTCTGAGATCTGGAGACCAAACATTTGTCAGCTGCCCAATTTGTTGTGAAAATGTTAGCTCTCAAGTGAAATTTTAATGTTTCAAAATGTCTCTTTCATATTTGACTTGTTTTGCCAGTGTTATAAAATGTGTATTCCTATGAGAGCACACAAAAGGATCACAGTGCTTAAAGTCAAATGTGTTTTACAATTGAAGGAGAAAAGTATCTGAGAAGCAGACTTCTGACTGAAAGTGCAAAGCAGCTGATCATTAGATTATTAGTTTTTCTGTGGAAAGAAAAAAAATCTTCCCTTTTGGCTGATAATATTTTGCCTGACAATTAAGTTTACCATAATTCTCACTGTTACATTACTAGAGCAAGAAATGGTTAGCACTTACTGATATAACCATACTATATGTCAGACATAGAGAATTTAGAACAATATCGGTAATAACCATGGCAATAGTTAATATCTTAAAAATCAATTCATTTTTATGTTGATCATGGTGAGATGATTTATGTCCAGCTCAGTATTGGCCAGAAAGCTTTTGTCAGACTTAAAGTTTTTTGAATTCCTAATTCCTAGTGGATGTATAACCATGTAGAAACCTCATCAAAGGGGCATCTTTGTGGAATAAATACAGCACAAGCTACCCTATAGAGACAGAAAACAAAGCTGTTTCTGTTACTTGGAGTTTTTACCTAGTACTTCTAGGAGTTTCAAATCTGCACTCTGCCAAATCTCTCAATATGATTTTAGGCAAATTGCCTAGGTCCAGGCTCATGTTCTCAAAGAAGATCTCAGGGAGAAATTAAATGCATGAATTCAAAACTATAATTGCAAATAACCTAACGAGTCTAAGCACATCAGGCACTGATATTAATGTTGCCTTGGAACCCACTTCTGCTTTTAAGCATGCAGAAAAGTCCTGCAGTCTTGATAGCCTTGGCATATGGCTGACATGTTGTCATGGCCAGCAAAAGATGTTCCTCTCCTGCAGGGCTCACTCTGCAGGCATTCTCAAACTATCTCTTTGGCTGCCAAAAAACACTGATCAAAAACTTCTAAACCCAAGTATCCAACTCACTACTACTGCTCTCCTACTTTCTGGCCCAACCTTTAGTTCTTTTCTGTGAAGCTGAACAGATTTAATTGGGAGGAACTAGCAAAATCTTATTTCTCTGTTTACAATGGTTCATATTCTGAGAGCAGGAAGAAGTGCATCTGCAGTCCATCAGGCAGGATCACTGACCCTCAGTCTTCCACGTGTCTCCTGCCCACTTAAGCATTAGGTGGTTTTATTAGCATGAGCTGTCTCTATCTCCTCTTTTAGGATTTCTTTCCTCAACACTGTCTTCTGGATAACCCTAAACCGCTCTCTTCTTACTAGGTAGTCTCTAAAATGATCAGCCAGCTATGTAACGTGCAACCCTTCCCAGCTACCTGATAGTGAACGTAGGTGCCAGACACAGCATTTTGGGCTCCATTCTTCACGCCTGGCTAATGCACCTAAGTAGGCAACGTAATTTTCAGTGAACTTAATCTAAGTTCCTTTTTTAAATCTGTCTGAGCCTTGCTTCTCTTCCTCCAAATCTGGGGTAGTAAGACAGCATGAATTTGTGAGGACAAATATAATTAAGAATTTTCAGTATTCAAACTTCAAGACACTGGGTACAGACGACAATATAGCCTGGAATGGGCAGAAGAACGAGCAGGTTAGTTATACTTTTACCTCAAGTCACAGCCATAGTGGAGATATCAAAGTTAGCAATAGTTTTTGCTAGGATGAAGGACAATTTTTAGATTTAATATTCAGAATTTTGTAAAAAATAGAAAAAAAAATCGTAACAAGCAAATCTCTAATTAAAATATATATACAGAAAAAAATGGCTGAAGATTGTATTTCTTGTTCATAGGTACAGCTTCTTAAAAAAAGCAAAAAAGATTGTCTGGAGATTGAATTTGCTTTTGATATGCGGAGCTTCTTAAAAGAAGGAAATAATTATTTTAAGAATAAGAAAAACAGATTCATTGCTTGAAATATTAATTATTGCTCACCATCTGAATTAGGACAATTTATTAATTTGTCTATTTTTATAATGAAAATAAGCCTTTTAAGATTTTTTGACTTTATTCTAGACTTAATTTTAGCTGTTTATAGAAGGGCCATAGGGACATGCATTTATAAATTGTCCATATTTATACTTACATTCAGCCTGCATTGAACTATCTGCTTGCTTGCTGCATAAATTACCTCTTCTTTTTTTGGTTTCTTTTTGCATTTTGGCTTATGTTTTGAAAGTTCCATATACCTTCAGTGAATCACTCTCCCTTTCCTTATTATCATCACATTGAAATAATTTATAGGCTGTAGTCATGAATCCTTGAGTCTTTTCGTTTCATCTCTATATTGCAAAAATTTATCTTCCTTCAGTCATTTATAAACCCCTTGAGTAATTTTGGTGGAGTGTCATTCTTATTCATTCAAGTTTTATATTTCCTTCATAAATGTAACATATGACTGTCTATCTGACAATATCTATCTGACTGTAAACAAGTAAAATTCATGTTCTTCTACAATTCTGTTGTTTGGTTTGTCCATTCCTTAACTGAAGGTTTAAATAGCAAAGCACATAGTACATTTCTGAACCACTACATAAGTGCTTGACAAATGATAAAAAGTGGAGTAACATTTCCTGGTTACTACCATTGTGTAGTGTGAAGGGAGTTTTTGACACGGCATTGTGAACGTTACAATAAAATGGTTTTCTGTGATACAACTGTACCATGTCTGTCTAAGGCAAGAAGGAGTTTTGTGGACCAGTATTATTTATTAGCAGAGACCAGTAGACCAAAGCAGTTCAGCAAACAGGACATCCCTCTTTCCTGTCACACCAAATTGTATTAGGGAGCAAGAAGAGTATCTGTGGAGTTGCCTAAAATAAAATGCTTCATTTGATGTTGATTTGGTGCCTTATAATGAAATACTTAAGAGCATAGGTAACCTTTTCAGTTTTTGATATCTGAACACAATACACGCCCCCAATTGCTGTATCTTAAAGCAGGAAAAAAAAAAAAAAAAAAAAAAGTTAGGAATTACTACCTCAGTAGGCTGGAAGAAGTGCATTGTTGGGGAAGATGTATAACTAAAATAATTCTTCTAAAAAAAAAAAAAGAAAAGAAGAAACAAGAGGGAATTGAAAAGAGAAAATGAAGATCAAGAAAAGAGAAAGAAAAGGAAATTCTATGTTACATTTAGAATAAAAGCTACCTCACATATGCATAGCCTGGGACTCTGTGTCTGTCTACAGCCTTTCCCACCTCCTGCAATAGTACTCAAGACCTGCCTGTGGTGGACTCGTGCACAGGGGCTTCAGCTGGCCACGCTGTGAGTGGCTGCCTGGCACCCTGTGCAATTACACAGGAACCAAATGCAAGGGCAGTCACTGTGCTCTCCTGAGAAGGCTTGCCAGGGTCACTCCTAGGAGCAAATTTGATATAGAGGTTTGATATAGAGGTACTTAGTAAAACTGACCAGCTCAAACTCTAAAAGCAGAACTGTGGTACCAGTATAAAATTCAGCACCACTTCCATGTGTTCACTCAGTTAATTCACTTCCTGACATCTTTCGGCTGGTCCAATTTACCTGGGAATGGTTTACAGCACAACTAATGAACCTCCAAGAGTGAGGAGGCTCTTGATACCAGCTAGATAGTTCATCCCCCAAGTAATGCACCACCAGGCTCCTCTTCACCCCCATGAGAAGGCTTGCAGGAGATGTCTGTCACATTGCCAGTACAGGCTCTGTCCTGGACTGCCCTGTACTCACGGACAAATGTTTTAATAAATTATGTATCATGATAGAGAAGGATTTGCCATTTTGCAGAGTATTGCCACAGCTATGATCAAGGAAATATTCTGCATTCAAATCCTTTCTGGGTTTGCTGGCGCATTGTTTTTCCTCAACTCTGGACCCCAGGACAGCTTTAGGAGGCAGTGCAGACCTCAGTATTTTCTGACCTTTCTGGGAGAAGGACACAATGAGATTTTTGCCCATGGGAAGATCGAGTGTATTTTTCTATCTATCAATTTTCTGCCTGGTTAATTCTGGCTACGAGGATGAAGGTAGGCTGGTGGAATCATTGGTATTTGTGGTTTATTTTTTTTAATTTTATTTTTTTTCTGTCATTGACAAAATCAAACAAAGCAATAGGTAGGTGTTATTTCCTTCTCTATTTAATTAATAATAAAAAAATCAGTTCATGGTGCTACTCACTGCATATTTTGTAATAATAAGCACCATCTAATGCTTTGTTTGAGTCACAGGGTGTAACATATTGGTAACAGCTATACAAAGTAATTATTCTCTCACTTCATAAAATAGATTTTTTTAAAGTCTAAAAACAACTGTACTACAATTTTAAAAGTATTTTTCCACTTTTATTATGCTGAATTTTAACCTCGTATGACATCCAATATTAACCTTCCATTTTCTGAATGAAAATATATTTAGTTTTAAAATTAAAAAAAAAAAATCTGAAACATGTACAATAATTATGATGTACTTGAGAGTTTCTTACTATTTATGAGACTTAAATCCAAATCAGCCAAATGTAGTCTATGACTGAACAAAATGTAGCTTTAACACCTTGTAAGATACTTGCCTGAAATAAAAGGTTAAAAAGGAGCTTCTTGGCTGATACTAATCCCAAACATTAAACATTTTCTTACCTCAGTGGAGATTTTTCAAATACCATAAATTTGAAATAGAAGATATCTGAATTGAAATAATGTAAGCTACTTCTAAACTAAGAACTAAGTTTTTTAAAAATGCCTGATGCATCTTTATATTTGCTTAATTAATATTTGAGCCTATAATAGGACACTACAGTCACATTTTTGTGTTTCTGTTTAAAACCAGGAGAATTATAATTACACCTTACTAGAAAAACCCAACGAAACAACATCAAAAGAAAACAGAAAAAAAACCCCAAAACAAATAAAGCAAATGTTGTATGTAATGGCTGCACTTTAAGAACTGGAGCTTGAAACTCCTGTAACTAAGTTATCATTTAGCTTGCTATGTAATTACAACAGGGGACAATCCTGTATGGAATTCTTAGTGCTGTATTTTTTTATTGTACAGATGTTTGTCTTCTACGCTGCAAAATGCATCTTTCTTTTTCATTATCCTCTCCATCTAATTGCTATAAGATTAATGCAGTTCCAGTACTGGAGATATTTTGGACCCGATTAACTTGATGGATCCTGCAGCAGAAACATGCTTTGAAACTAATGCATTAGAGCACAGGTGTGTAAAAAGCCAAAAATACCTAAAAAAGGACCTTATGGAGTCCTCAGCACAAGAAAGACATGGACCTGCTGCAGTAGGCCACAAAAACGGTCAGAAGGATGGAACACCTCTGCTATGAAGAAAGGCTGAGAGAGTTGGGGTTGTTAAGCCTGGAGAAAAGGTGGCTCTGGGAAGATGTTATTGCGGCCTCTCAATACTTAAAGGGGGCTTATAAGAACGATGGGGATAGACTTTTTAGCAGGGTATGTTGCACTAGGACAAGAGGTAATGGTTTTATAGATGCAGATTAGACATAAGGAAGAAATTTTTTACAATGAGGGTGGTGAAACACTGGAACAGGTTGCCCAGAGAAGTGGTAGATGCTCCATCTCTGGAAAAATTCAAGGTCAGGCTGGATGGGGCTCTGAGCAACCTGATCTAGTTGAAGGTGTCCCTGCTGATGGCAGGGGCTCACTAGACGACCTTTAGAAATCCCTTCCAACTGAAGCCATTCTATGATTCTACAGTTCTGTGATCTACAGAATAGTGTCTTAGTTCTGACAGTGTCAGTTTGGAATGGGTTAGGAACACGGAACAAATATAAAGCAAGTACAAAGTGTTATTTCCCCCAGTGCGTACACAGAAGTTCTGGTATTGCTCTGTATTTGCACTTACTATGAGTAAGCCGACATACTTTCTGTGGTTGTTCGTAGCTGTGCATTCAATCAGTGCATAAGGATAGGCAGGAAAGTGTTCGATGATTTTGCCTAGATCTATACTTTTGTGAGGACTACAGCAATTTGCATGTTCATGTGTAATTAATCTTAACTTGTTGACATCTCTCCCCATGGGCCACGTCTATGAACTATTGTCATAAGACAGTTGGCCTATTGCTGAAAGCATTGCCACACCGAGTGCCTCTTCTGAAACATAATCTGTGCTTTTCATTAATGTCATCCAGTCTATTGGATTTGCACAGATGTGTATAACGATGTGTTTTTACTTACATCACATCTGCTGTTTTGCTGGAGGTGCATCTATTCTTCATATTTTCCCCTGGGTTATGTTTTGGGATTTGGTTTGCAGCTGACCAGCTTTTGTTTTCTGCATTTTAAGACTGCTTCCCTAAAAATGCAGATACTTGTTTGTCTTATGCTATTTATATATTCTTTTAATGCTCAGTGTTCAGATTTATTAGCTTTAATGGGTTTTTGATGAACTGATCTTAAACAAAACTTTGAATTATTTAATCTGTGAAAGTAATTCAAGGTCTTTAACTATCATCCTAGTCCAAATCTGGACTGTATGTTGAAACCTGCAGGATCATGAAATAAGTATTCTAAACTTATACCTGGATAATAACTTTGGTACTGTGTCCTGTATTCCAAATTTGGCTTTGACATTGTACTGAGTTTGGCTGGGGTGGAGTTAGTTTTCTTCACAGCAGCCCATATGGTGCTGTGTTTTAGACTCATGACCAAAACAAAATTTTGGCTGTTTCTGAGCTGTGCTTACATAGCATCAAGATGTTCTCTGTTTCCCACTCTGCCCCACCAATGAATAGGCTGAGGGTGGGCAAGAGGTTGGCAGGGGACACAGCCAGGATAGCTGGCCCAAATTGACTAAAGAGATATTCCATATATCATGCTCAGCAACAAACCTGGGGGAGAGTTTTTCCAAGGCAGTCATTGCTTGGAGACTGGCTGGGGATCAGTTTGCTGGTGGTGAGGGACTGCTTTGCATCACTTGTTCATTTTTGGGTTTTTTGTTTGTTTGTTTCTTTTTTGTTTGTTTGGGGTTTTCTCCTCTCCTCTCCTCTCCTCTCCTCT
>NW_010300229.1:4063-4609 GCF_000700745.2 Antrostomus carolinensis | reverse complement strand
CATGCAGCTCTGTGTCAGGGAGCGCTTGCCTCGTTGTCCCCATCTCCTTGCATGCAGCTCGGTTCCCTTGCTCTGCATGGAAGCCCGTGGCTCAGCGTGGCTTCCCCTCCTCACTGTCTCCCTTTCTCTGCCCAGACTTGGCCATCGACGTCCCTGGTCATGGGAAGGGGGCGGGCCTACGGTGGTACTTTCTACGCCTTTCTAAGCGCTGAGCAGCTGGGCCTCGATGTGTGCTCTTCAAAGACCAGAGACCTCGTCGATGCAGCGAGCGCGGTGACGGAAGCGGTGAAGAAGCAGGTATGGAGGAGCAGAGGTGGACACACAGCAGTGCGGCCCCGTCCCCTTGGGTCTCTCGAGGAAGCTGTGCTGCTGACTGCCCAGCTGCTGCGTGCGTCGGTGAACCTGCCTGTGCTGTTCCCAGTTCAAGCTTCATCACCCTGAAAGCGAAGACCTGGCTTTCCTCTACGGCACCATACTGACAGACGGGAAAGATGCCTTTAGTGAGGAGCCCACCACCAACATCTGTGTGTTTGCAGATGAACAGGT
>NW_010300229.1:0-4023 GCF_000700745.2 Antrostomus carolinensis | reverse complement strand
ATCCACTGCAGAGACAAGAGACTGTTCTGTTTCTTCTCGTTTTGGGCAGTGATCATTGCTTCTGCTACACAGATGTCTCTGAAGAGCTGAGTGTCACTTAACACGTGCTGGTTTAGTTCCTAGTGACAGGAATACTTCTGCACATCTTAGATGGTGGCATTTTGAAAAGGTTCAGATCCATGTCCCATGTGTCCTCAGAGTCCTAATCTAAGGAACAGCTGCTGGGGATCAGCAGCCAGAGAGAAAAGAGGGGGTGTAAACTTTTATCCCTGTCTGCAATGGATAAAGTATCGTGTAAATAGCAGGGAAAGTTTTAGTTGGACTTCCCAGCAGGGAGGAGTGTGGAGCAGTGGGGCAGGTCACCTCGGAAGCTGTTTTTAGGAGGTTGTAAAGACCAGGCTGGCCAGCAGCTCTCTCAGTTGGTGTTGAGGAGAACTGATCTTAGCCTGACACATGAGAATGGGGAATGTCGCTTCTGCCTCCTTCGGTCCTTTTGCTATGATGCTGCGGAGCTTTCAAGCACTCCCTAAATAACCTCAGTATTTATGAATCACTCATTCCTACTCGTTTGCCAAAGCTGGTTACAATCCCAAAGTACTCCAAACCTTTTTATTTTGTCTTCTCATTTGTGTTGTACCCAGATTCTGTAAAACCCCTGGGCTGGGCAGATTTCCCCTAAGTGCAGTATAAAGGTGGCAGAGAGAACTAAGGGGAGCAATATTGTTTTCTATTAATATATATATATATATTAGAGCAGGTTCATGTTCTTTTCTGAATGTAGGTTGACCGAAGTCCAACAGGTTCAGGTGTGACAGCTCGCATCGCCTTGCAGTACCATAAGGGACTCATCCAGCTGAACCAGAGCAGAACCTTTCGGAGCAGTACCACGGGCTCCTTGTTCACCGGGAAGGCTGTGCAGGCAAGTGGCTGGTCCTGGAGTTTCTCCTCTAACTTGAGGACTGCTGGAAAAATGCTGTTGCCTTGACTCAGTGGAGTAGCGCTGGGGGTCTTGCCTTCCCACAAGCCTCACACTTCAGGGTTTTTTATTAGGGAAGGAAGTAACAGTAAGACCTTTTTCTGCTGCGTGGCTTCCCTGCAAATCCTCTCTCAGGCATCGGGAAAGTACTGGGGTGAGAAGTATCTCTGATGCTGATGTAGATAAACCAGTCTGGTCTGTTCTCATGGCAGCTAAGGGCGGATTCCTGGTTTAGTTCCCTCTTCCTGTGCCCCCCTACTCTGATCTGGTGAGACTCCACCTGGAGTCCTGTGTCCAGCTCTGGAGTCCTCAGCACAGGAAAGATGTGGACCTGTTGAAGCGGGTCCAGAGGAGGCCACAAAAATAATCAGAGGGATGGAACAGCTCTGCTGTGAGGACAGGCTGAGAGAGTTGAGGTCTTCAACCTGGAGAAGGCTCCAGGGAGACCTTACTGCAGCCTTTCAATGTTTAAAGGGGGCTTATAAAAAGTGATAGGATGGGGGGAAATTGCTTTAAACTAAAGGAGGGTAGATTCAGGCTAGGTACAGGGGAGACGTTATTTACAATGAGAGTGGTGAAACCGTGGCCCAGAGAGGTGGTAGAAGCCCCATCCCTGGAAACATTCAAGGTCAGGTTGGACAGGGCTCTGAGCAACCTGATGTAGTTGAAGATGTCCCTGTTCACTGCAGGGGGGTTGGACTAGATGGCCTTGAAAGGTCCCTTCCAACCCAAACCACCCTACAATTCCATGATTCCCTGCTGAAAGGCTGAACACGTTCTGCACGTCCAGATTTTCAGGCCCAGCCCTGGCCCAATGGCATCTGGCAGCAAGTGGGTGTGAAGGTTTGGACATGCCCCAGGGAGCTCTCAGTCCCTGGGTGCGAGTGGCCACCTTGGTAGCTTGTTGGCCTCCTTTGAGGCAAACCCAAGCTGTGGCAGTGTGGGGACTCATGAGCTCAGAGTGGGGGCAGCAGCAGTTGTGCAGGTGTGGAGCTTGTGCAGGTGAGGTGAGCTGGTAAGAAGGCTGCTGATGCTTTGGGATGTGACTGGGCAGAGGGCAGAGAGCTCAGTGAGGGGTGACTGTGCCTAAGTGCTGGGTAGGTGCTTTTGTGGGGTTGGGAGAGCAGAGAACATCCTATCGCCTCTGTCCTGATCCCAATACCTCTGCAGGAAGCCAAGTTTGGAGACTACAATGCTGTTGTTGTGGAAGTCTCCGGAGAAGCCTTTTACATTGGTACAGCCACCTTCACTGTCGAAGAGGAGGACCCGCTGAAATATGGCTTCTGTTTCAAGTGACCAGTGGGCAGTGGCAGAGTCTCACCGATGGTGCTGCACTTCTCCTGCCCACTCATTCCTGTTCTGCTTCTCCACACGGTTCATTGCAACAGGAACAGCCTTGGGTGGTGTGACAGCATCTGCCGTGTTTCAAGATAACAGGCAGTGTTCCTCTGTTGTCATTAGCATATTGGCTGCAAGGTGATTAGCATATATGGGCTGCTCTGAGAAACTGTAATCATCTTCTCTTTATTTTTTTTAACAATTATTCACAGAAAATTGAACTGATCTTGGAGGACTGTCTTCAAATTTATGTGCCTTCTCTACATCTGCAAATTACTAATTTCAAAGCCAGATTCCTATTAAATGCCAGCTGAAGACACTGCCTTTCTCCTCTTGTTTTCACTCCCAGAGCTCATTTCCAGGACTCTGCCAGTGTGTGTGACGGCTGTTGGTTTGGATTGGGTTTGGATTGCCTGCTCTTCCTTGATGCCTCCCACTCATCCAGCCGTGCTGCTCTGTCTCGTGGCCCAGCTTCCCCAGCCTGCCCTGCTCAGGGCTGTCCACACACCCCCTTCCCCACTGCACTCGCTTCACCCCTGCCAGAGCCCTCCTGCATCCCAGGGCTGGATGCAGGTGTGTGCACAGAATTTCCTACCATCCTGTCCCTGCTGTCCATGCCACGCTGCTTCCCTAAACCTCCCTCTCGCTTATCTTGGACCACCTTGTGGTTAACTTTCAACAAGAGCAGCTGTATTCAAAGGTCTGAGCCACTATGACCTTTGATTGCAAAATTATTTACTGCTGATTTTGTCTCAGCCTGAGGGGTGGCTTGCACAGCAGCGTGCAGTCAAATGTGTGCTTCGCCACAGCCCCTCGAGGGAGGGTTGCTGGTGGAAAAAACAAACCAAGCCCTGGGCTGTAGGCAAAGCTTTGCAGTGGCAGGAGCAGAGCTCAGGCCACTCAAGGCCTGTAATTTCCATTGTGTCTCTGGACAAAATGCTGTTCATTTACTGAAGACACTCATGGGAGTGTGCTTCATTAACATGGGACATGAAAATAAGAGTGATTATCTCCCAGTAGCTCATGCAGCAGAAGGAATCAAGTCACAACTGGAGAGCTTGGTAAAGGTTGGCATAGAAAAGCCTGGGAGGAATTTCTTCTGTCAAAAAAAAAAATCCCCTTGTTCAGAGAATGGCTGCATTGCCAATGGATGTTTTCTAGGCTGGTGTCTGGTGCTCTTGCTCCCAGCTTTCCTGTAACCCCCAGATAAATCTCATACAGCCTCTGGTCTGGGGGAGCAAGAATTGACCCACATATCCTCTGTGCTCACAGGAGCAAACTCCTCTGCATGTTTCTAGGGACATTGCCTTTGAGGTCAGCCACCCCAGCCCAGCTCTTGGGGAAGAGGTGGGGTAGCAAGTCACGAAGCCCAGTGCAGAAGGGTTGGAAGTTCTTCAGCCATTAATTGGGTTGCAGCCTTCATTATCTATTCATTATCCCCATCCCTAAGAAATTTTTCAGGCAGGGGCAGGCAGCTCCAGCGTGGCTGAGAGCAGAGGGACAGGGTCCTGCTGCCTGTGGGGGTTCCCTGTCCAGCTCCCAAGCTTGTGAGACCCCAGCCTGGAGAACATGGGAGTGGTGCCGGTCTCTGGCGGAATGTCTGTGGGGAGCTGGCCCCTGCCCCTTCATGATGGGCTGCAGGGCTGTGAGGGGAGAGGGGCCATGAGAGCACAGGGCTGTGAGAGTAGAGGGGCCATGAGGGGAGAGGG
>NW_010300228.1:52553-53788 GCF_000700745.2 Antrostomus carolinensis | reverse complement strand
TTCTGTGATTCTGTGATTCTGTGATAACATTGGTGCAACCTTTCTTTTCTTAGGAATTTTTTCCCATTTTTGGGGAACTACTTTGCTTCAAAACCTGACTTTTACTGGAGATCAAGGAGAGATTAAAGTCCTCTACTGCGTATTTGTCTGAAAAGCACCTCACTTTCGCAATCTAACTCATTTACTATATGTGCTTGCATATCTTCCTAGTTTTGCCTTTTGTTTCATTGAAAGAATTTGGAAGATAATAGTAAATAATACTGTCACCCAGTGACACTTCCATAACAGTAATGTATTTTTTTTTCTGCTTGACTGGGAGCTAGATTCATCTTTTAAATTATTTGATGATTATTATTATGCTAATCTGAGTATGAACTCAAAAAGCCAGATCAGTTTCTTCTCCTGTATTGTTAAAAATGTTGTGGGATTAATTGCAAGTTGCATAGTTCAGTGAATTCCATTCTTTTTAAAGCTGAATCTCATTTGAAAAACCTGACAGTGCTCCAGACCTCACTGGTGCTGATTCTCATTTTACTTGCCCCCACTGAAAATTGCTACTTTCCCTCTCTTATAGAAGTTCTATATTTTCTCTCATAAATTTCAAGCAAAGCTTGGAGCCTAAATTTGTAATGTACTGGTACCCCACCAGTTGTGAGCTGTGAACTCAGAGCAGATTGTGTCTCAGCTATAAAAACATGGCTTTTTTTTTTACTTCACAGTAGGTTTAATTTTTAATTTTGGTTGTTATGCCATAAGCTTTGCCAACATTCTTACCTTTACTAGCAGGTAATGATTTAAATCAGCCTGTTGGATAAATTGCCTGGAGTTCTTAATATCTATTTTTGTCCACTCACATAATTACATTGTTATCTAGAATTTAATAGAACATTGCAACATTTAATTAAAACTGTGTAGAACAATTATTATTTTGATTAAACCTGGGTTTGGAACCAGCCAATTTGTTGGTATGAGCTCAGCATGTCTGGCTTTATACTAAAAACCTTCATTAGGGTCACATCTGCTTCCCTTGATTCGTTCATCAAAAATGACCTTGGTGTTTACTCCGTTTTATGACCATAAAGTCTCTCAGTGAAAGAGTCCTTCAAATCTGTTCACAATTGTGTCCTTTGGCTCCTGAATATTTCCAAACTGGTGGTATATAGATCAATTTAATTCAACATATAGCTCATCTCAGAGTGAAAAGTCGCTGTAGCTACTGAAGTTATCTACCATTC
>NW_010300228.1:32170-52543 GCF_000700745.2 Antrostomus carolinensis | reverse complement strand
TTGTGTCTGGCAAAAGGAATTTTTAAAGGACTAATGCTACACTTTAAACTTTATTCTACTTTTTTTGTGAGAGCATGAGAGCATCAGGGCAGAAAGAACTATGGGACTAAAATACCCTGCTGTTGTATCACATAAATCTCTTCTGTTACCCTTTAAAGGTTAAAAATTGCATAAAATGTAATATAAGCATCACTGCTGTACTAATAAATCCTAGAATGTGCATGAAGGGAAAACTATGCACTCATTCAACTCAGATTTTATACATATGTGACTCACGCTCTTCAGACTCGAAAAGTCACACACAACAGCCTTAAAGGAGCTTAAAAAAAATCCTGCACAGTGTTGATTCTCATCATGGCATCATGTCATCATGATTGAGTGCACCCTCAGTAAATTCACAGATGAAACCAAGCTAGATGGTAGTGTTGATCTGCTTGAGAGTAGGAAGGTGCTACAGAGGGATCTGGACAGGTTCGATCAATGGATGGCAACCAACTGTATGAGGTTTAACAATACCAAGTGCCAGGTCCTGCACTTGGGTCACAACAACCCCATGCAAAGCTACAGGCTTGGAGAGCAGTGGCTGGAAAGCTACTCATCAGAAAAGGACCTGGGGGTGTTGGTTGACAGCTGGCTGAACCTGAGCCAGCAGTGTGCTCAGGTGGCCAAAAAGGCCAATGGCACCCTGGTCTGTATCAAAAACAGTGTGGCCAGCAGGACCAGGGAAGTCATCCTTCCCCTTGAATACTGTGTCCAGTTTTGGGCCCCTCATTACAAGAAGGACATTGAGACTCTGGAGTGTGTCCAGAGAAGGGCAGCAAAGTTGGTGAAAGGCCTGGAGAACAAGCTTTATGAGGAGTGTCTGAGGGAACTGGGGTTGTTTAGTCTAGAGAAGAAGAGACAGAGGGGAGACCTTATCACCTGAAAGGAAGTTGTAGGGAGGCGGGTGTGTGTCTTTTCTCCCAGGTAACTAGTGATAGAACAAGAGGCAGTGGCCTTAAGTTACGCCACAGGAGGTATTTAATTCGTGAATTTTTTATTAATAAACTTGAAGGAAATTGCAAATGTTAGATCTGGAAGTAAGTCTTACTGAATCATATAGGAAGAAGTCACATACCCTTTCATGCTCAGTTATTATCTAGAGTTCATGGCAGAAAAAATAGTGAAATTCCTCTTTTTAAGCTCCTATTTCTACTGAGTAGAAATATCTTATATGAAAATCTAGTTTATTAAGGGTGTTATTAACTATGTCTTGCTTAACGACCCAAGTCTCTTTACTGCTGCTATATCTTTTCTTAGGTGGAATCCAACAGAGTGGGAAAGAGAAAGAGCAACAATGGCTTTGGCAAGGGTAGAGTAGAGTGAATGTTGCCAGACAGAGTAGGAAGTGTTGAGGATGTTTACTTGGGAATGTTGGGGACTGTCGTAAACCTGTGAACTGGATACCTCAAGCACTGTATCTGAAACTGTTTGGTGAAAGTGAACCCGCAGTTTTGTATTTTTTGATAAATGATTCCATTAAAGTCATATGAAGTCATGATTCCATTAAGTCATATGAAGCCAAATGTGAGCAGGCCTTAAAAGTGATATAGAAATCTGCTTTTTCATTAAAAAAAAAAAAATAGTCAGTAGGACAGAAAATTTTGCACATTGCTAATCATTGTTCATGTAGCCACAGACTTTCAATAATTCTATGCAGCATGTGAAAGGGTTATTCAGTTCTAAAATAGGAAAGGATGGATATATATAAATATCAATTATTGTAAAGAAATAATTTTGTACTGTACAGTATTGAAATTTAAATGACTTGGAAGAGTTTACAAATTTTTTTATTTATTTGCTTCATGAAGCAAACTTTGGAGATAAATAACATCAGCTAGCTTTCATGTAATTAAGCTTGTTCCTGACCTTCAACCAAGGAGCCGTGAACAAGCTTATAACTAGATATAAAGGAATGCACCCCTTTGTCTTTCGAAGTGCCACAAGAGAAAGAATGATGAAATATTCCTATTATGACTTGACCTGTAAATCTAATTGCATTCATAAAGCCTGGTTAGCTACACAGAGATATCATTGTCATGATTTTCATCTGGATAATAAAATTTGAGAGAACAGATTTATTTCTTATTTTACTGAAATAATATCTGCAGTTGCATTTCAACTGAACAGATGGTGCATACTGAAAAATAATGTTGTACAAAATGGCAGGTTGTTTAGCCTTGACAATTTAAAGTGAGTATGCACATGTGTTTTGACTTTGGTATGCTGACCAGGATCATCCATTTGAAAACTGGCGACTCTGAGATGAAATGCATAAGCAACAATACGTTTGCTCCTGTTCTCAGTTGTGCTGCATTTTAAATAGGAATAACATCTATTTTATTTAGTCTGTATTTAAATTCAGTTGATTTTGGCACTTGCTATTCTAGAGGTAGATCAGTTTGCTTCTGTCAGATTAGATGGAAATGCCATAGCTGTTTCCCCTACCAGCTATAACAAATCTCCTGCACACCTTATTCTCAGCCATTGTATCTATTCTCTTGGAGGACCCCTCTGCTGGGGTCACTCAATTTGGCAGATACCATTTTTTCTTTATCCTAGTTCCACCTTTTGCCCTGGATCTTAAACTTCTTGGACAAGATGAAAAACAAAAAAAACCAAACAAACACCTCAAACCAAACCAAACCAAACCAAAACAAAGCCTAAACAGTACACCTTTTGTTTCATTAATAAAGATATCTTCTGAGCTCAATAAAAAAATAATTAAAAATTAGTTTCTCAGCATTTCATAGAGTTACTGACTCATCAAGGTTGAATGGGACATCAGGAAGTTTCTAGTCCAATCCACCTGTTCAAAGCAGGCTCTATACTGTATTCACACTAAACGGTTTACAGCATTGTCCCTTCAGTTCTTAAAAATCCTCAAGGATGGAGATTTCCCAGCCTCTCTGGGTAACTGGTTCCAATGCTTAATTATTCTTTTGGTGCATTTTTTTTTTCATTATATCCAGTCAGAACTTTCTTCTGTATCAATGCATGAAAATTGTTTCTAATTCTTCTTCTGTGCATGGCAGTAAAGAGCGTAGTACTATCACTTCGTAATGCCTGGATTTCAATGGAACCTAAAAACATTTTGGGATGAGAACAAAGATCCATTTAATACCTTACATATTTTACAGGATTTTACCTTAATCATATGCCTAGGAAAGAACTCAGGAACAGCCTATAATGATATTTCCTCAAAATATTCCCCAATCCTCCAATAATTTATGTCCCAGGAATTAGGAAAAACCACCAGTGACATTTTTACATCAAGTAGCATGCATGAATTTGGTTTAATTTTAATTTTAGTCAGAAGGATCTCTTTCCTTACTAATAAAAGTAAAAGGCTATGAAAACGTTTGCCATCCTAAAAGAATTAAAGCCCCTATGTATGCAATCAGAATTCAGTCACTTTTCTAATAGTTCAGAATTTATTCACATTAACCGATTTTAACTGAAGTCACTGAATAAACAAAGATGAAAGAATAATATACTAAACAAAGCAGACATTTTTCCTATTTGTCAAGTGTGTTTTTAACAATTAATAATACTGTATAATAGATCACCATTTTGATGAAAGACTGAAAAAATATGGTTAATTTGTAAAAGTAAGGAGGTTTGAGTAATCTGAGTCATCTCTTCAGTTCTCTATATTAAACATGTGAGCAACAGAAAAGACTCTTTCTCATTTAGCTACCATATTAAATAGTAAGATTTTAATGTATGTTCACATTCATGTTTCCAAGTAACATCCTGGCACTTTTAGCTAAGTGTTCTAATTTTAGAAGTCTGCTGAGCAGTCAATATTTAGTGAAAAGTATGAGTAATGTTCTTGAGATAACTAAACCAGTCAGGATCTGCATCATTTCCCCAGATGGTCACTGTATTTCTCTCTGAAGTGAATTCCTGGGTTAAGACTTTTGTTCATAAGTGCTAGGGGCTTTTTCTCTGCTGCAGGTCCACACAAGGTACATGCCTAGGTAGGTACACAGTTTGAGAGGTAAGATTGGTGAGCATCTCCTTTGGGGCTGGGGTTTAGCAGGGCTATATAGCACTATGTCACTATTTGTGAATCCAATAAGAATACTATGTAAGGAATTTAATTTGACCTACTGGTTACAGAAATAGTATTAGACAACTTGTCAGAGTTTATATTTTTACACCATTTTCATGTCATAAAAGTCATCCTTTCATCAATCAGAGACTCCCAGTAGATGTGAATGTGGAAAAATAGTAATCTTTCAGGTCTGTTATAATTCTATTTGCTCTAAGCAGATGCCAGTATATTGGACTCTGAACTCCTTAAATACTACTAGAGTTCTTTGACAATGTGGTGCAGTTTCTTACTTTGGGATATCTGGATGGTATTTCACTCAATTGTATCGAGTAAAAACAAAAATGAAATGTCTTTCTTCAATGAAACTAACATGGAAAGTTTTGTTTTAAAAAATCCTCATGAGGAAGATTTTGATTCTTGAGTTAAAACAGGATTTTAATTTCTCATTATTTTATTGAGTATTTGATTTTGCTGACATTTATACTTCTCTGTCTCCTCTAGTTGCTGAAACTGGATTGTTATCTGAGAAGGTAAACTTTTTTTTGAAATCTAACTGCTTGATGACTGCTTGATTTGGGAAACAGCTTTGCTAAAGCTAAATACTCAATATCTATGAAAAAAAAAAAAAAAAAAAAGAAGATAATCCAAACTACTTATTCCCTGTATCTCAAAACAATAAATAAATATATACTTTGTGAAAACTATTTTATTCATATTTTATAAATGTTTATCAGAGGGAGAATAAGGAAAGAAAAAATGTTCCAAATTTAAAATTGACAACTGAATAGTTGTTTTCTAAAACAGCTATATCTTGACTTCAATAACATGGAAGAGAAGGCACAATAAATTAAAGAGACAGCAGTGAACTTAACATGCATTGCTTACCTGGAGACATACTTTTTTATACCTTGTGCTAGATTGCATAGTTAGAAAATGATATAAATTCTATTAAGTATACCTAAACTTTGGAAATTTTAGTAAATTTTGGGCTATTACTTAAAAAGTGGTAAGATTATATGTTGCCCTGATAGTAGTATTAAGCTTTGAAAAGAAGTTTGAGGTATGAGAAGGTTGGGGAACCCAAATAAATACCCTGACCCAGCTGCTCCCAGAGTTATCTCAGGAAAACCACTGGCTGTCCCCACAGCTCCACCACCATGGGCCTCTCCAAGGCACTTTTCAGACTGAGAGGTGTGGCTGCTTAAAGGGCTCTCAGATTTACCATGGGATGCAGGGGAAAGGCACTTGGGGATTGCAGAAGTCCTGTTACAGAATGTTTAGGGGAGGAACCAAAGGTGGGGAAAACGAGGGATCAAAGTGACTTGGGGAGAAACAAGCATGGGAAAGCCAAGGGCTATTGTGATAAGTGGGACAGGTTACATATGAATAGGTCAGTACGCACATCTAGCTGTGCTCTACCCCAAATCACCGCTGTCTGTCCTGTCTGCCCATTAACCTGCTTTTGTATGTCTTTTCCTGGGGCTCTATTCTGTGTGCATGTGTGTCTATATGACAAATGAAGTCAGACCACAAGTAGCAGGGACCTATGGGTCTGTGTTGCTAGTAAATGAGGGGACATTTGCAGGTCAGGCTGTGATCACAGGGAACACTAAGCTGAATTAACCAGCAAACAGGTGAAGTGGTCTAGGAGCCATGGATGTTTATGGATGGGTCTCTAGGAATGAGACCGCTGAAGGACCGGGCTGCTGGAGACACTAGGTTGTCCAGACTATCTGCCAGTGAGACTGTAGGGTCTGGACGTTGACTGAGAGACACTTGTGTGTGTGTTAGAGAGAGATGACCTGTACCAGCATCTGGAGTTGATTGTGGCCACAGGAGTTCATATACCCAGCTGCCAGCAACTGGGGAGATTGGGATCCAGGGACAGGTGCTGGGCAGAGTGCTGCAGTGCCTGAGCCCAGCTGCTGGAGGCATCCACACTGTACATATGTATCTATGGATTTCCCAATAGTTGGCATTCAAACTGATTAGCCAGAGAGGGAAGCAGGATGAGACCTTTGTTGCTGTGTTTGCATGAGCACTGTGTTTTCTTTCTGTGTTTCTATGCGGCTGGCTGTGTATATATTTATATATACATGCATTGTGTATATATACGTTTGTGTTTGCCTGTTCTGTGCATTGGGTATATAAGCTCGGCCTCACTACTGGTTGGACCTGAGGACATGAAGCTGCAGCAGCCTCACCTCCATAAGAACACCAGACTGGCAACCCCCAAGAGTACCCAGCTCACTTTTTGCCCTTGAAGAATCACCCCATTGTGCTGCTTGACTTAATCAGATTTTAGTATCAGAAATAAAGATAATTGAAAAGGTAGGAACAGTTTCAACTTTGCAAAAATTTTGGCAACTGGTAGAATCTATATGTTACAAAGACTCTCAGAACGTTTGAGCTGGTTACCTCTGATGGGCACACTTCTAACAGGTTTCAGACAAACTGCCACTGTTTCATCAGGAAACTTTGGGAAAACCAAAAGAGAGAGGATAGAGAACGGTAGCAGGTGGTAGTTGATATTTCTTTCACTTTGCAAGCTGAGTAGTGTAATCATCTGATGAGATGTGTAGTAGATAATATTTTTTTCATATTTTTGGTCTGTGTGACTACTCTGAAATTAATTCAAAATATTCTAATAAATAGCCACAAATGAGGCACTTTACATTAAAATCATTTTCATAGTAGACTCGAAACCTGTCTCTGTCATAGAGTGAGACATCCATTAAGCTGATTAATCTGGACTGATCTGCCCCTGCACAGCACTGAAGTGTTCCTGAAGTTACCTGTGCTTCTGGAAGTGTTGGATCATTCAAACTCAACAAATGCAGGTAATACACACCTGTCAAAGTAATTTTGCCAGTATAAACCACCTTTTAAAATGCACTTTAGCTACTAGTGAGACAGGTGGATGAAAGAATAATACTAGGTGGGTAGCTGAGGAGAGAAGCAACTTACTTTACAGAAACTGGAACTGGAACAAGTTCTGAGTTCTCAAAATAATAGAGCTGCTGAAAAGCAATATAATCCTTATTTGTAGTCCTGGTGACACTTTGGCTTGAATTTGTACACAGTAATATTGTCTAAATTCCATGGTTGCCTACAAAATAATTGTGTAGTCATACAAATGCTGTTGTACAATGCCTGAGAAAGATAGTATTGCTTACAGATAGACCCCTTTTATGATGTTGCTATTTATAAGTGGAATCCATCAGACATGCATTTAAATAGTCAGTAACTACCTTAATGGAAAACTAAACCAGCTGTAATGTATTTAAACTACTGTGTAACTACTTGCACTAGTCAACACCAGGAGGAAGTATGGGGACAAAAACTCAAACAATCAAATAAAAACTAGCAATCTAGCAATCTGTTATTATAAGCAGTTATCTGAGTGTAAGTAAAGCCCTTTATATATTATAGTAGAATTTGTAGTTGCATTAAATTAGAATTGTACACTACTGAAGATTACCTTTTATCTCCCTGACCACAATCAGGTTGTTGCACTTCGTATTGAAATAGGAACAGTCTTTTGCTCCTCTATTTGCTGTCAGTGGTCCAAACACAGATGCTGCCAACAGATTACATCACTCCTCTTTAGGCTATATTATTTAAAACTCAGAAAACAATCCTTGCATTGAATTGCACAGTTAAGTCATATATTAAGGTGGCAAAAATAATGGTACTGTCTGTCAGCTCATTACATGTTAAATCACAGACACTCATGTTTGTGGACTTTGTGCTGGCATTTGACAACAAAAGAGACTCTGGTTGCAGTCCAGGTTAGATAACAGCTAGACAGTTGGTCCATTAATCAAGTGAACAATTTCAGCGTCACGGAATGCTAGCCTCAGATGGTCTAAATTGGCTTAGTCAGTGGAGCTGTGGTGCCTTACTCCAAGGCCATGGCTCTCATTTTTTATTTGATTTGTTAGCTGGGACAGCCAATGGGTTAAGTTACACAGGGATAATATTTTATTTTAGTGACAGATACCTGCGTTTGACTGCGATTGATGACACAATTTTTACTTTTTTTCTCAAATGCCAGTATTTCTGTGCGGGGAAAGCCTAATTTGTCTTGCAATATTGCATTATCTATGATATGTTTCTGGGACGGGCATAAAATGCTTCTGGCTAGTCAGTGTCCTGATGGTAGAGACCTGAAGGAACAGTGGTGTGACCTCATTCCTTTCTGCCTCTGTTGATATCTTCGTACAGTTATTTACAGCAAAAATCTAGGCTCTCTACAGTCCGAGCTTCTATACCTGTAAATCAGTAAATGCTCACCTTATTTCCTAGAAATAATTCTGTCTGAAGCCAGTACCTTTAAATTTGCAGAAATATCAATAGGGAACAGAGATCTGTGAGAATACAGAGACAACCAGACCCGTTCTGCATGAGCCACTTCATATCCACTTCCAGGCACCTGCCTGCTCTCTTCCAAACAGGCGCTTAACTCAGGCACCTACCCTGGCACACATTGCTACACAGAGCTGCCATGCGTGGAAGTGTTCAGGTCACAGGATGAGGTGGTAGTGTAGATAGAGAAGAATTTATAAGGTTGCATATATCCTGCAAAGAAGGAAAAATGGCAAACTGACATGTGCCAAGCAGCTGCAAGGTCTGTACATGTGTTTTGTGCTGAATGTAGAGAAGATCAACTGCCAAACCAGATTCTGGCACTTGAATTTGCTGTGTGAGAACTGTACCACTGAGCTCTCCCCACAGTCACTCTCCAAAAGTCTGGAAACAGCATTAAAACTCTTCCTTATTTTTCATGCTATAAAGAAATAACAATATTAATTTATTCTTTATTTAATAAAACAAATCCATAAGGATGAATACTACCTTTGCCATTTTCTAACAGTAGGTGTAAAGACAGCTATAATTCTCCCAGTGATAGGCATGTATGGTAGTCACGTTGGACCAAGTTTTTACATCAACTATGGAGCCTGATTTTTCCTTTTAAAATGAAAGGGTATTTTGCCAGATATCACTCTGGGGAAGCAGTCTGTGGCTTTTCCTCCTACAATCACAACATGACATGGTAAAAAAACATGTGGATAAAGTAAAGCAAGTCTCTCCATCCATTGTAAATATTATTAACCAATATTTCATTTCACATGGATAAATTGTTGGCTTTAATGTAAATCAGAAGGTTTAATGTAAGTTCTTTCACTATGATTGAGATCCAGAGATATTAATGCAAGCAAATACTGCTACCTTGGGATTTTCCAGATAAAATATATACCTTACTCTAAAGGAAAGTATAATTGACAAATTTTTACATAGACCAATAGATTTCTAAATCAGGCTCTTTTCCAATGATCTGTTATTTTCCAAACATGACATGCAGAATGTACAGATTATAACCAACTTTTGAAAAAGTATGTATTTACTATTCTTCCATGTCCTAGATATCATAAAAATAATGATATCCTATATTGATGGCCAATCATGGGAAATTTATAATATAGAAAACTAAAATATGGAGAAAACCAACCCGGCACTATTAGAATTATAGGAATAAAAAAATTAACTGTGCCTCTTGGATTTTTCTACTTTAGTTTAGCACAACACTTTTATTATTATCCCAATGGACTGCTATAGTTTTGATATTCATCAAGTCAATGAAGTATCTTAGAGAAACTTTTCTTAAATCTGAATGAATCACATACTACTGCTAAGTTACTAGAGATCAGGATTATGTGTTGTTTTTACACTAGTCATAATAGCAGAAGAAATTGGACTATCTGCACAAATAATAAAAATTAAAATATAGTTTTCAATATGACAGTTCTGAAACCAGAGTACACTGATAAGAAATTTATTGCTTTTACCAACTTCAACCATGTCCAAATTTAAAAATAAAACAACAAACACCAAGAACAACATACATTTTAGCTATGAATGCATCCTTTTAACAAAACAATTTGAAAAATTCCACTTAGACACCTAATTTCGTACACAGTAGAGACGTACTATTCTTTCTTGTGCAGGGATGAGCCCCTACAATACTTTACATTGCAAGTGTATGACTAAAGAACCTGTATGCAAATCTCTAAACTATGTTCCACCTTCTATTAACTTATGCAGGAGAGTAAACTGCTGTTTCCAGACATTTACATTGACAAATTTCTATTAACTTCAACTGTTATTATTACTGATTTATTTTTGTTTGTGACATGAACGGGAAAATAATAAAGCAATCAATGTAATTATATTTTTTTCATACAGTATTCAATCATAGAAATGAAAAATAATTTTTCCATGTTAAACATTACCCATAAGCAGATCTTTTTAAGGATTAAATATGTGATATGGTCTGTATAATCAGAGCACATAGCAATTGCAATAAACAATCATAAATACTTTCAGAGGTCTGAAAGGTTGTTTGATTTCAGAACTGCATCTTTTACTCATTATCTAACTCTAGATGTTATGGGTTATTGGTGAATCCAGTAGTGATGATCTGATCATAGAACAGCAGGGTCAGCTGTATGCTTCAGTGATTGTATCTTTTTTGTTTTGGTTCGGTTTGGTTCTTTTAATCAATACGTGCCAAATTCTGAAGTTTCCTTGTTTCATGTTCAAATTGATTCAATTTCTGTGCTTTCCTATAAAATTAGGTGATTCTGAGATGTGAAAAATTATCACTACAAATGAAGCCTAAAGTGCACCTGGACAAGGTGCACTTTCATCTCCTACTGTAGTTTCATTTGCCTATGTATTCATTAGCACAAAATGTTGGACCAATCAGCAAAATTACCTAAATATGGAGGTCTCTCACATATATCAATGATTTGACATATTGCTGCTGACAACTCAATTAAATTAAATGTCATAGAGGAGTATTTTTACTGACAAGTGCACTGAATTATGAAGATAACCACTTAATGTTCTTCAGTAATTAAATAACACTGAACAATGAGATGCCTGTCCACTTGCATTACTGCTCCTATTCATAATGTACTCAAAATTAAAATTAATAATTAGCATTGGTTAAATAAGTATATCTCTAAATTTAACCATCATTTTACTTTTCTTGATTATTTATGTGACAGAATTGTAATCCAGATATGCTGTATTATTTTCTGGTGATATATAATTTTGATCAGAAACTGTCTCGAGCATATTAAGAAAATATTTAAAAGGTACTTATTTTTGCTCAGCTGGTTGAATAGTCTTAAATAATAATGTTTTTTACTGGCCTTTTTCTGATCAGAATTTCTTAACATCTTGCCCATAGAAATAGCATTTCCAAAATTTCTATCACTCTTTAATAGCAAAACTAAAAAAAACCTTGACTTTGATTGCAATCAATAGGAGTCTCAGACAGAAGGTTTTGGTCTGCCAGTTTTAAAGATAGAGGGAAGGTTAATATCTGTTTGCAGTGGTTATTACATAGCAGTTTCACAGAGAGCCTTGAGAAGATGTAACAGAAATGCCATCACACACAGAGGCAATTTGTCAGAGGGACCAAGTCATGAGTCAGTTGCTCAACTTGTGATTAAGAGAGAAAAAATCTTCATTATCTCAGTTTTTACGTTCTTGCTATGTCAAGTTTTTTGATAATTGAGGAATTTTCTGTGCCTTCAGGAAAGTCCTTGAATCCATTTAGAATAACAGAGAGCAGAAGTTACTTCTGTGGATATACTTGCAAATGTCAGTTGCCAAACGCTGTATTCTAACAGACTGATGGGCTGCATCAGACCCCAGTGATGCACAGCTGTCACTTTATTTAAGTGCATGGATGACACTCTTCCTGCCACTCATAGTAGATGGACACGGAGAGGGTGTTACTAGAAGTACTGTCATTAAGTATCCTGAGGCTGTAGTGAAAAGAAACCGTATTTTAAAGAAAAAAGGAACAGAAATGCTGTGAAGAAATTCGTACTTGTTATTTTTGCATTATCTTTTTGAAAAATAGACAATCTGTTGTTAAAAAAGAAAAATAAATGAACAAAGAAAAGATGACACATAGAATGCAACAGAACTGTGACAATATGACTTAAAGGTTACAATGGTCTTGTTTTTATAAACACATTGCCCCAAAATATACCCTTTTGTTCCTGCCTCTTCAGAAACTTCTGGGTAATATATAACCTTCTCTCTCTTTCAAGACTATTTCACAGTTAAAATTTTATTTTGCAGCCATTTTATAGCCAATATCTGGAAACACAATCCTTTTTAGAGTTTGTCTTAATTTCACTGAGAAAACAATGTTATATGGAGCATAACAACCTGAGGTGAACTGTAAGATGGAAGGAAGATGAAACTTCTTACCTCAGCCAGATTCATCACATAAAAAAACTTCTCTATTTACACAAAACTTCATAGAATTGAAAATTTTGATAAAGTGTATTTTATTGTCTTTCTTGAATAATTTTTGTTTCTGTGGAATTTGAATTTGTGCTTGGAAGAGTTTCAGTTAATATTCAGGTGCAATAGGGGTACTCTTTAGGTCTTGTGAAGACTTTGTATCATTGTTTGTGCAAACTTCTGAGAAACCCTACTTCAGAACTATTGTTTCAATATATGAGATGACTTTGTTTCACAAATATGAGATTTTTTTCCACCTGATTCTAACCCAAAGCAAATTTCATGCATCAAGTTTTCACTTATCAAAAATGAAGATTTTCAACCTGGAACATTCCCAGAAGCTCGGTATCACATAATTTGCTTCCAAAGAGAAAGCTGTCCTTTTGGCAGAGATATGCTCTCCCTTCAGCAACAGTATTTTCTTCTTTGAAAAGTAAACTAAAATGGTTCTATTTTTTGAAATCTCTATCTATTTATTTAACAGCAGTTATTGTACCACAAAAAATCTGTTCAAATGGTAACTGGGTTCCTTGCAAACTGGACAAATATAGGCTATTTGGTCTACATAGTTATTTGTACATAACAATTTTGTATATATATAAGCTCTTCCTCTGTATTATTAAATAACATAATACAGTGTCTCTATGGTGCCTATGTATACCAAGCATATTATGAAAATGAAAGCATGAGAGAGCCAATGTTAATACTTGTCTCAGACTAAGTGCAAGTTCCACTTTTTTATAAAGTGCATAAAGAAAATAAAGGCAATCTTTCCTTATTGTAGCAGTCTTTAGATAATCTTTATTGTCACCATCCTCTTTCTTTGCCTTCAAATTAAAATAGAAGGATACAGAATCTGATCTTCATAGTTTCATTAGAAGCTGCTAATGCTAGCTAAGTAAAAAATGCAAAAATCCTTACAAAATTGTTCATAATGGGTAAAATGAATGGGCCATGTATGAATGAGGCATCTTATAACAGGTGCAAACTACTCAGACATATTAACAGAGAGATACAATTCACATGTAGATGAAATTCAATATTTTATATCAGATCTCAAACCATATATTTTCCTAATGTCCTATACTAATTAAATATGTTAGAATGTAAATGTAAGTGATGGAGAAACTAGAGGCACTGTGACATAACCAGGATGTGCATTGTTCTATCTGAAGTTTTCACTTCTAGACGTGAATCCTAATAGAAGTGGAGTGACAAAAAGATGGGTTTTTGTACCTTTCCCTTGACAGACTTCCAACACCTTCACCTGAAATTTGTATAATAATTTACCGTTCCCTTCCCTTCCCTGCCCTGCCCTGCCCTTATCACCAAGTTCCTATTCAACCTGCTGAATAACTCTCTGAAAAAAATCCTTAGGATAACTGTCAATGAAAATAAATGCAACCAGTAGGAAAAACATAACTTTGGGTATCCTGGTCTGACAATTGTTAGATAAAGAATGACTATTGAAAAAAGGAAGAATTAATTGTTTTTTTGCATGCATATGAGATGACTAAAATAACAGTTGTATTAGGCTCAGAGTATTAACTACTTACCTGTGTACATAAAAAGATATTATCCAGCAGTTTGTATTGCTATTTTTTCTTCTGTTCTTGGATGATAAATTGTGTTCCAAATCTTTCACATTCTTTATATTAAGTTAAATGTTACTTTCTCTACTTAGTTCATCAAACCTTTGTTCAGAATATGCAGAGAGGAAAACAGAAAGTGAGGATTTTTGGTCCAAATAGAGTTATACCTATGCCACTGGGAATGAGGTCTTGCCCAAAGCAAATTCTTGGGTTGACAAAAAAGACAAAGATTATAGAAGATGCTAAAATCTAGTAGTTAAAGATTCAAGAATACATATTTAATAAATAAAATGGATCACTTAACAATTTCTCCAATGCTCTGTTATTATGCTGTTCCTGTAGAAATTTTATATTTCCAAAATAAGGTGAGGTGTTAAGATTTATATCTCTTGCTGAAGGTTGTCTATATAACCAGTGGTTTCCAAGAAGCAGATGAAAAATCTGTTGGCAGTCATTAGTCATTAGACTTTTCTTTCCAGTCCCATTGTAAGAGAGTAGCCATTTAAGAGGCATATAATAAAAACCCCCAGAAATTAGGTGTTCTTAAAATAATACATATAACACATTTAGTCAATACTTGTCGTCCAAAATCAATTTATTAAAGTTACTAGTTGACACTTTAAAAATAAATACTGATAATGTACTTATGATAATGCTGTCACAATAATCACTGTTCATACATTAAACACCTCTTCTCACATAGACTTACACTGTATGACTACAGTAGCAAGAATGTACTGTTGCTGCAGAAGTGTACATGTAAAGTTATTGATTGTTACAGTTTCATTAGGCTTCATGAAATAGGAAAGCAAAGCTAACATTTTCTACCTCATGTCACAGTCTTTCTTAAAACCTGAATCATGTTAATCTCTTAAAAAGACAGTAAAAATAGTTAGAAATATTTATACTAGCACCAAAATTCTTTCAAATAACTCTGCTGACATATGATTAAATTCCTTAAGTAAAAGAAAGTCCACTGAATACTCTAGTATAGTTATTCTAAATAAAGCTTTCAAGAGTTTGCTCAAGAACATTTGCACAGTCACAAGACAGTTGGAGGAGTTTATTTGACCGGTCTATTCTCCTCTTTGAGTCATAATCTTTTGTTTATGTTACAATCTTTTTATAACAGCGAAAATTATGTCAGAATCACATTAAGAGCTTTTAAGAAATGCTAGGAAAAAAAATATGAAGAAACCCAACACTTAACAGTATAGCTAAACATGTTGAGTTTTCCCAGTATTATGTGTGAGACATTTGGGGCTTTACATACTTTTTTTCTAGTACATACATTTTCAAACATGGAGAATGGACTTGCAAAATGATGATCTAGAATCTACCTATGGTTTAATTAATATTTACGTACACTTTTGATATTTACTCTGGGTGGAATTCATCTGCATTGTAATAACTTCCTTTTCAATTTAATTAAACAGTGATAACTTCTATTGCAATCACGAGGCACTAAAATCTGAGGCTAATACATGTCAGAAAAATCAGGAAAGTCTTCCAGTTTGATAGCGCTGAACCCATCCAGTAGACCTGAGTTCAAAATGGGGAAATGGCTGGTCTGTAGATTATTTTTGTTGCATATTAAAGTTCATCTTACTTCTCCCAAAGTACAAAAGGTATCTTCTTTAAACACTTTTGTAGGCAGTGGTCTTATGAAAGATGAAACTCAGAAAAATGTAATGAATAAAGAGATTTTGTTAAAATTGTTGTGACATAACAACTGTTTGAAAATTTTTAGTCTATAGTGAAAGTAAAAATGAGTTTTGTTTTGTTTTCTCTTCTCAGAGATGCTTATAACACCTTGATTTAAAATCTGGTGCAAATGTTATTGAAATAAATTGGAAAACTCCCTTTTAGTGGACTTTGAATGAGGGGAAATAATTCAGTTTTAAACCTCAAGTAGTCTCGAAAATCGATTGTCTCCTCTCAGGATCAAAGAAGTTCTGTGTCCCTTTGGTCTCTGCTTAAAACTGTGATGACAAATTTAGAAGAGAAAATGTTGAACCCATTGTACGTGTACTAACAAGCAGTGATGTAGCCATAATCAAAATGTAGGGACACTTTCCTTTTAAAAATGCAGATCTATAGAACTAAGACATCATAATGTTATAAAACTCTTTGCTATTCTGTTCACATTTTGGTTATGTGCCTCCAATTATCCGAAAATCTTTTTCTGGAATTGTACATATCTAGTTGCCATAGTCTTCTCTACTTTAGGTTTAGGTTTGGCCAGAAGATGAGCTTTGGAATTCTTGGGCAATGTTAGTAGCTCAACAATACTAAACATTTTATTATTATTATTATTTGCTTAAAGAACACTAACCTCAGACATAGAAATTGTTAGCATACTAGTTTACATTTTAAGAATAAAAAGAGATGATCAGATTATTACCTTTGAAGCATTATTTCATAGACCCAAATCAAAAGACATGAGTTCCTCCCACAGAAAAGTGCTTCACAAGCTTCTGGGTTCTTCCCACAGGCTGCAGTTCAAGAACTGCTCCAACGTGGATCCTTTCCACAGTGTACAGTCCTTCAGGAAGGGACTGCTCCAGCGTGAGTTCCCCCGGGGATCACAAGTGTTGCCAGCAAACCTGCTCCAGCATGGGCTCCTCCCCACAGGGTCACAGGTCCTGCCAGGAGCCTGCTCCTGCTTGGACTCTCCATGGGCTGCAGCTTCCATCAAGGCACATCTGCCTGCACTGGTGTGGGATCCTCCATGGGCTGCAGTGTGGATATTTGTTCCACCATGGTCCTCCATGAGCTGCAGGGGGGCAACTTACTTCACCATGGTCTTCTCCATGGGCTGCAAGGGAGTCTTTGCTCCAACAGCTGGAGCACCTCCTCCCCTTCCTTCTTCACTGACCTTAGTGTCTACATAGTTGTTCCTGTCACATTTTTACACTTCTCTCACATAGCTGCAGCATAAAGTTTTTCACCCTTTATTAAATGTGTTATCACAGAGGCACAACCAGTGTTGCTGATAGGGTCAGCTTTGGCCAGTGGAGGGTCATTTTGGAGCTGAGTGAAACTGGCTTTATCTGGAACAGGGCAGTCCTGGTCTCTTGTCAGAGGTCACCTCTGTAGCACCCCCACAAAAAAAAACAAACAAACAAACAAACAAAAAAAAAAAAACCCAAACAACAAAAAAAACACAACAACAAGTTGGACAGAGCTGAAAAAAACCTGCACCATTGCCCTTAGCCTAAAATTCTTTAATGAGTTCTAGTCATCATCTGACTGAAAAAGATATGCACAGCAGCTGAGTCATTCCTTTAAAATACTCAGAGATAAATGAGTTAAAACTTTTTCTTATATATTGCCTGTGAACTTCATAAGATTAAATTTACTGTTATTTCTATGTTGTCAGAGCATAGACCTGGGACTTTTGTACGAGAGGTGAAACTGAAGGAGTCACAGATGAATGACTTCTCAGACAGAGAGGCCTGAAAACACAAAATATTTTTCTTTACCCTTAAGAAATTGGATGTGTCATATGTGACTCAGGTATGCTTACCACAAAGGACATCTTCTAAGGAACATCCTGTTGCTATGACATTATGTTAAATTTTACTCTTGATATAGAAAGAACAGGATTCCATATTACGGCTTACTGTATATGTAGAAAAAAATTCACTTCAGAATAGCTTGACTGTGTTTATCATGAGAGGGACATTATTTTCATAAAGAGCTCTTCAACCAAAACCATTTCATAAATCTGTAATGCTTTAGAACTGACAGTTTAGTCCCAAGAAGGAGTCTTCTCTGCAGAATAGAGACTGAGAAGTCTCAAAATCTGCAGATTAAGCAATAGAGAACAGAGCTGGCAGCTCCTTAGGGTATGATCTGACAATATGTTGTAACAATTTGTATCGATGGTTGGCAGACAGCTATAATATTGCAGGCAATATAGAGGAAACAAAATAGGTCAAGATCAAAAAATCTAGAAATTATATTGTATGTATTACAAAATACAGTGAAGTCTTGTTATTGTGGATAAGAAAGGACTGGGACATCTAAGATAGTGAATGCTTGCTAGTGTAGTTATTAAAGTATGTCCTGGTATGTGTCTCCTCTTGGAGCAAGTTTAGGTGTTGCCAGATTATTAATATTACCCTGGCAGGCCTTGACAGACCAGTGCTTTCTCCCTGCACAAAGCCAGTTTAGTGCTAGATTTTCAGTAATAAACACTTGTGGAGGTAAACATGCTTGAACAGAGGCCAATCCCGACGTTTCAGAGTTTGCATTATCATTAATGTGCAACACTAAACTCACTCCTGTGTAAACAGGAGATGACCAGGAAAAATGTGTCCTAGGTAGGAAGTACTGAATATGAGTAATACTATTTTCTGTGAGAAATTAGCTGAAAAACAAAAGCATATCACACAGCATATGATAATAGCTCCCCCTAATCTGGATGCCATATCAGAATTTTAAAAGGACTAAACTAGTTCCTTTTTATAGACAGTATCGGATTTGGGTTTTGAGATATCATTCCCATGAAATTTGCTTTCTTACTAAATTTTGATTGAATTCACTAAAGAACCAGAATTTGGTGAAATATCCTTCCTGCTTAGTTTAACAAAGACTAAAAGCAGTGTGTAGCCACTCTTCCATGAATTTCTGCCATTGAATAGAAACCAAAAACAATGATGTGACTATGCGAAGAAATATATTGCATTTCTAGAAGACAGTTGGTTTTCCTACCACAGGTTATGGAGTGTGTTATATTAATAACTTTTTTAAAACTTAAATATGTGCAAACTGGGGAGTATTACATAGCTTTAATTTTTTGCCATTTTTAATTTTCTTTATTGTTTTGTAATGTCAAAGGTCAATTCAAACCACTAAGTTTCAAACAGATCAAACGTTTTCTAATAAATTATAAAAAACAGTAATGCAAATATTATTTCAACATTACAGAAGACATACTTCAATATTTTTCGAAATGTCTGCTATTCAGTGACAGTTAAAGTGTTTCAGATCTGCTGTTTCCATGTTTGAAGATATGTAACTATATGTCCAGGAATACTCACAACACTACCACCGTTTCTGTCAAAACAAGTGATGAATGTATGAATCTCAAAAGAGTTAATAATTTTGCAGATCTCTTCAAGTATAAAGGCTCTTATTTGTTACAATTACTTCACACTTCTTATTCAGTATGAGAAATATGTAGAAGGCTGCTTATATTTATTTTCTGCTTTGTCTGCTTGCATCCTTATACTGGAAATTGTTTGGTAAGATTCTACTCAGTGTGTCTGCTTTATACATGTGCCTCAAAGAATATGCTTACAGTACATCTGCCTCCACCTTTTAGTAATTTTATTGTTATGCAAAATTTTACTCATAGGTTCATTGAGGCATAATGAGGAGCAGATATACATTTTCGGAAGAAATTTCCACTTAACAAATTTACATCTAGTAGACTTACTGAATGTAACCAGCAAGAAGCCCTAGCTTTAGGCCTCTCATTTTCCTAATTATCAGTCAATAAGAAATGAATGTCTGAATGCAAACTAAGACATAACAGAACGCTTTTGTCTAGCTACCTCTAGTAACTGAACAGTCAAATTCATATATATTAAGTCAAAATCAATCTAGATTGATGCCACCAAGATCAGAAGTTTGGAAGAAAGGAATTTCTTACTCATTGTAATTATTTTACTGACAAAAGAACCATTTATGTTACCAAAAAGCATATGATTAGAAATGAACTGAGAGCTAGTCTTTAGAAATTCCAGAGAGAAGCTTCTAGAAGTGTAGTCTAAGAGATAGGGGAACAGATTAGATGTTGAATCTTTACATTAGCATTCAACTTCTTGTATAGTCAAGACTAAATTATAACTTGTTTAACATGTGCATTTGCTGAAATGCCCCGTGATTTACCTGAAAGACTGGAACCCAACTTGACTACAATATGGGTGCATCTACAACAGCAACCCATGCAGCTGAAGAGGGAAGGACCAAGACTTGTTTTTATGAAATCTGTTATGGTTCTGAGACCATATATCCCCATTACTTGTTGTGAGAGTTTCACTTGGCTAGCCCTTGGCTAGCAGCCAACACAGCCATTCACCCATTTCCCCCCCACCCCCAGGGGATAGGGGAGAGGACTGGGGGGGCAAGGAAAAGGAGGCTTGTAGGTTGAGATAAGAACAGTTTAATAATAGAGAGAAAACTTAAAATAATACTATTAATAATATTAAAATAGTAAAGATAATAATAACAGTAACAAAATATGCAAGTGAATGACACCCAATGTTATAGCTCATCCCCCTCCTGTCCGAGCCCAGCCTGTTCCCAGATAACTATCCCGGAGGAGCGACAATCCCAAAC
>NW_010300228.1:14394-32090 GCF_000700745.2 Antrostomus carolinensis | reverse complement strand
GATATTGAATAACCTATTGGCATATCTAACTGTCAATTAATTTTATTAATTTAAATATACTACTCCCCCCTTAAATCTTGTGCCTGTAGACTAACAGAACACAAAGTCCTTCACTTTCAGTGACAAAAATGCAAACACTGGTATGTTATCAATGTCTCTCTCACAGAGAATCCCAGGCTGGAAGCAAAAACCCAGCACAATTCTAGCTACTGAGAAAGAAACCCAGCTCTATTTCAGCTAAAAACCAGGACACTTGTGTACTGGAAACAAAATTTGTTACAGGTTTCTACCTTGTGTCTATACCTCACAGGGGATATGAAGTAGACTTTCACCCAGTCAGCCCAGCTTACTTTGCCATCACTTAGAGAGCACTGCAATTGTACAGCCAAGTTACTGAAGGACTGATGAGGAGATGTATTTTCCCCTGGGATGAAGCACCCTGACTCTCCTTTAAATTAAGGTGCTTGCAATGGTAGCTATTCTGTGACTTCAAGCTTGGTTTTCTTGTAGGAGTACTGTACCTCTGTGCATACAGCATACTCCAAACTCACTGGTAAAAACAACCCTTGCTGTGTTCTTAATTGTTAATGTAGACAACTCCTTTCTCTTCTGCTTCACCTCACTACTTGATTTTTCCCACAGGTAGAAAAGGAGAAAGAATCATAGAATCATAGAATGGTTTGGGCTGGAGGGGACATTAAAGATGATGTAGTTCAATCCCCCCACAGTAAACAGGGCTCTGTCCAACCTGACCTTGAGTGTTTCCAGGGATGGGGCTTCTACTACCACTCTGGGCAACATGTTCCAGTGTTTCACCAATTTAATAGTAAAAAATTTCTTCCTTATATCTAGTCTAAATCTACCCTCTTTTATTTTTAAACTATTACTCCTTGTCCTATCATTACAGGCCCTACTAAAAAGTCTGTTCCTGCCATTCTTATAGACCCCCTTCAAATATTGAAATGCCACAGTAAGGTTTCCCCGGAGCCTTCTCTTCTCCAGGCTGAACAGCCCCAACTCTCTTCATAGAAGTGTTCTATGATCATTTTTGTGGCCCTCCTCTGGACCCAGTCCAACAGGTCCATGTCTTTCTTGTACTGAGGACTCCAGAGTTGGATGCTCCAGGTGAGGTCTCCTGCAAGTGGAGTAGAGGGGCAGAATCACCTCCCTCAAACTGCTGGCTGCACTTCTTTTGATGCAACCCAGGCTACAGTTGGCCTTCTGGGCTGTAAGTGCACATATTGCCAGCTCATATCCAGCTTTTCATCCACAAGTGCCTCCAAGTCCTTCTCCTTAGTGCTGCTCTCAATCCCTTCATCCCCCAGCCTGTGCTGATACCAAGGATTGCCCCTATCCAGGTGCTGGACCTTGCACTTGACCTTGTTGAACCTCATGAGTTTCACAGGGGCTCACTTCTCGAGTTTGTCCCTCTGGATGGCATCTCATCCCTCAGGCACATCAACTGCATCACTCAACTTGGTGTAATCTGAAAACCTGCTGAGGCTGCACTTGATCCCACTATCTGTGTCATTGATGAAGATATTAAATAGTACTGGTCTAAATACAGACCCCTGAAGGGCACCACTCATCATTGATCTCCATCTGAACAGAAGGATGCTGTGGAGGACCATGTCAAAGGCCTTACAGAAGTCCAGATATACATCTGCAGCTCTTTCCTTGTCCACTGGTGTAGTCACTCCACCACAGAAGACCACTAGGTTGGTGAGGCTGGACTTGCTCTTGGTGAAGCCATACTGGTTGTCTTGAACCACCTTCCTGTCCTTCATGTACCTTAGTATAGCTTCCAGAAGCATCTGTTCCATGATCTTCTCAGGCACAGAGGTGAGGCTGATAGGGTGGTAGTTCCCAGGGTCCTCCTTTCTACCATTTTTAAAAATGGGTACAATATTTCCCCTTCGTAGTTCCCCAGGGACTTCACCTGACTGCCATAACTTTTCAAATAACATGGAGAGTGGCTTGGAAACTGCATCAGCCAATTCCCTCAAGATTCTAGGATGTATCTCATCAGGCCTCATAGACTTATGTATATTCAAGTTCCTCAGGTGGTCATGAGCTTGATCTTCTCTTACAGTGAGGGGATTTTCCTTCCTCAGTCCCTGCCCTACCATCCATCACTTGAGACTTGTGGGAAGAGAGGTTGCCAGAGAAGACTGAGTACCTCAGTGTCTTCTCTGCATCCACTGTTATCAGTTTTCCAGTCTCAGTCATGAGCTGCACCTTGGTCTTCCTGACCCCATCCCTACACAACTGGGCAGCATCCCTATACTCATCCCAGGATAACTGTCCCTGCTTCCACTGCTGCGTATTTCCTTCTTGCCCTTGAGTTGGACCAGCAGATCTCAACTCAGACATGCCTTTCTTGTCTGATATCTTGCATCTTGGGATCAAGAGCTCATGTGCTTTATGGAAAGTGTCCTTAAAAATCTGCCAGCTCTGTTCTGCTCTCTTGTCCCTGAGGGCAGTTTCCCAGAGGGTCCTATTGACTAACTCCTTGCTACAAGTTTTCTTTCTTAAAATTCAGGGTCCTGACTTTAATCTTTACGTGACCCATATCCCTCAGGACTGTGAACTCCAACAGTACATGATCACCACATCCCAGGCTGCCTCTAATCTTGATATCACCGATCAACTCTCTTACATTGGTGACCATCAGGTCTAGAATTGCATCCTCTCTGGTAAGGCTACCTGTCTCCTGGCTTAAGCAGTTATCCACCAGCAACTCCAGGAGTCTCCTTTATTGCCTACAGCAGACTGTGCTAATTTTCCAACAAACGTTGGGGTGATTGAAGTCCCTCAGCGGGAACGTGACACCTCCTGTAGCTGGAGTAAGAAGGCTTCATCAATAGGCTTCCATCTCTTTGATGAGAGCAAACCATGGGCAAAACATCACCGTCATGGGCAAAACAGACTCAACTTGGGGAAAAAAAATAAATTTAATTTAGTAGCAATCAAATCAGAGCAGGATAATGAGAAATAAAACCCAGTCTGAAAATACCTTCTCCCCATCCCTCACTTCTTCCTGGGCTCAACTTTACTCCCAATTTCTCTACCTCCACCCTCTGAGCAATACAAGGTGATGAGGAATTTGGGTTGCAGTCAGTTCATGACACATTAGCTCTACTGCTCCCTCCTCCTCAGGGGGAGAACCCTCCACACCCTTTCCCTGCACCATTGTGGGATCCCTCCCATGTGAGACAGTTCTCCACAAATCTTCAGTGAGAGTCCTTCCAACAGGGTACAGCCCTTCAAAAACTACTCCAGCGGGGGTCCCCTACAAGGTCACAAGTCTTGCCAGCAAATCTGCTCCAGTGTGAGTTCCTCTCTCAACAGGTCTTCAGGTCCTGTCAGGAACCTGCTCCATCGTGGGCTTCCTATGAGGTCAGAGCCTCTTTTGGGCATCCACCTGCTCTGATGTGGGGTCCTCCACAGGCTGCGTGTGGGTATCCACTCTGCCGTGGACCTCCATGGACTGGAGGGGGACAGCCTGCCTCACCATGGTCTTCACCACAGGTTGCAGGGGAATCTCTGCCCCAGTACCTGGAGCACCTTCTTCCTCTCCTTCTCTCACATATTCTCACTCCTTTCTCTGGCTGCAATTGCTGTTGTGCAGCAACTTTTTCCCCCTCTTAACTTTTACCCCAGAGACTCTACCACTGTCACTGATGGGCTCAGTCTTGGCCAGCAGTGGGTCCACCTTGGAGCTGGCTGGCATTGGCTCTGTCAGACAAAGGGGAAGCTTCTGACAGCTTCTCACAGAAGTCACCTCTGTAGCCCCCCTGCTACCAAAACCTTGCCATGTAAACCAAATACAACTACAAAATATCAGAAGAACTGGGGAAGTCAGTTCTAAACCTGGCTTAAGTCTATCACTGAAGGGAGAAATGAAGACTAAAAGAGTCTCTCGGGAGGAGAAAAAACAGTCTTTTTTTGGCCACTTCTCACCATTGCTGTTCTGTACTTACCTGTTTTACTTTGATTTGCTAATGCATCATTAAAAGGCTAAATACTGAAGACAATTGTAACTCTTGGCCAAGCTGTGGACAGTTGCTGCAGCATGATCAATGCAGCAAGAGAGAATTAGTTACATATTCCTGTGGTAGTTATCAAAGACCTCAGGTTTTCTGTTTTTCTTAAAACTTATGCTTTGGATTTATATAATTACAAAGATAAATTTTATTATTCAAGCAGCAAATTTTTAACTATTACAGCTTTGAATAAAATCTTAAATATATGAATCTCCAGAGGTTCACAAAAGTCTTCTTATTTAGGCTAGTAATGCCTTCCTGGGCAGAAGTATATTTATGGTGTATCATAATTTTTCAAATGCTGGCACAGATAATGCAAAACCATTAACCAGAGGGTTAGTTGAAAGTGGTGCTGGTCCCTAGGGTATTGAAAAGCATCTTAAGATTCCTTGTAATGCTCCAAATGCTGTGATAGTCACTTTGTGTGCTGATACATTTAAGGTGAACATTTTGTTTTAATGGTTTAAAATGAAGGCCATAAAACTTCTTACATTCATGATTTTATCTTACAGAGTTTTACTTTTAAATGTGTGTAAAATGGAAATATTTCTTGAAACACTTCTATCATCTGTATTGCCTTTACAGTAATGCTAGTTTCCTGACTTCATTTAAATTACTCTTGATTTGCAGCATTTTTACTTATGTGAGAATCTGGCACTTGTTATATATTAAGCACAGTGTGTTGTTTCTTTCCTTTTTTATTTCACTTTTTAGAGATTAATTAACCGTGGTCACTCTGAAGTTAAAGTCTTCCAATTTGACATGAAAAATCCATTTGTGTATGCGTTCAGTCAGAACACAATACTTGAAGGAAAACAGCATAATGAGTGATGCTAGTATGATTTAGTGGAAGAATTGTTGCTACATTCAGTATAGTCTTCAGAGGTTAAAATAATATAACAATAATACTATGAAATAAGTCCATATGCATTGATACAGTTATAAACACTGTACTGTAGAAGTGTTACTTTAAAAAGAAAGTTGAGAAGTTACATATTTGAGACAGGAAACAGCTAATAGATTGTTTGGCATTTTCATTTACAGCCTTGTTCACGTCAATTATGACCATAAAAATATAGCAAGAAATTTTAATAAGAATGTGGTAGTTTGAGAGTGCCAACAGTATAGTTTTGAATTTTAGAGCACTACAGTGACAATTTTGTAGAGGTCATCACAACAGTAATTCTAATGGTATATGCAACCTTTTAAATTTTCAGATAACTTCCATAGTCAGGCCTGTTAAAGAAGAGGTGACAATGAATCATGCTTAAAACTGACAAACTGTGTCCAAAGCGGTGACATCTGCATATGCGTAAAGAACAGGGTGGATGTGTGCACTTACCAGAGTAATGAGGGTTGGTCCCCAACCCTCTCCAAAGACAAGAACTCTAAGTCCAGTTACCTCAAGTGCAGGTATACCAACATGCCTAATCTGGGCAACAAACTGGAAGAACTGGAATTCCATGCCCAGTATGAGAGTTATGATGTCATAGGAATCATGGAAATTTGGTGGGACAACTCATATGACAATGGATAGCTACATACTTAGAAAGATAGAAAAAAAGGAGATGGAGTTGTTACATAAAAGTGAAATGGGTGTATGAAGGTGAGGTATGGAGACCACAAATGTCTATTGAATGCCTTTTGATCAAGATTAGAGGGATTGTCACCAAGGATGATCTTTTTTTAGGTATCTGTTACTGACCTTCTAATCAGGATGACAAGGCCCATGAAACCTTACTTTGTTTCAGGCGAATAGATCCCAGTCCTCATGAGTAACTTCAGATACCTGGAGGCTTGTTGGGAAAGCAACACAGCAGTGAAAAAGTCCATCATGTTTCTGGAATGCATTGAGGACTGCTTCCTGCTACAGTTGCTGAACAGGCTAACTGGAAACAACATATTGCTAGATTTACTGCTCACAATCTGAGAAGACTTATTTGACAATGTAACTACCAATGGTAGCCTTGGACACAGTCATCATGACATTGTGGAGTTTAAGATCCTGCTGTGCACACCGAAGACCAGTAGTAGGACAAAGACCCCAGATTTCAGAAGAGTCAGCTTCAATATGTCCATCGACAGGGCACGAAGGAATGGCTTAAAGGTTAGTCAGGGAAAGTTCTGATTGGAAATTAGGAAAAAGTTCTGTACCAAGAGGGTAGTCAAGCACTAGTGGTCATGGCCCCAAGACTGTTGATGTTCAAGAAGTATTTGGACAACACTTTTAGATATATGGTTTAACTTTTAGGTTGCCCTGTACAGGGTCAGGAGTTGGACTTGGCAATCCTCATGAGTCCGTTCCAGCTCAGGATATTCTATGATACAGTTGAAGCAGGTGACTGGGAAAGTCAACACAGACTTATCAAAGGTAAATCATGCCTGGCTAACCTAATTGCCTTCCACAACAAAATAACTTTTCTGTTGACATTGGAAGAGCAGTGGATATTGTTTACCTGGACTTCAGCCAAACGTTTGTCACTGTTTCCCACAGCCGCCTCCTAAATAAACTGGTAAGATGCAGATTGGATGGATGGTCTGCAAGACACATAGGAAATTGACTAACAAGCTGCAAGCAGAGGGTGTTGATTAATGTAATTTACTCAGACTGACACCCCAGAGATTGATACTGGGCCCCATGAAGATCTGGATGACGGGACTCTGGAGGATGGCTCTGCTGTTGGCTGAGACCCCTTGGGGCTGGGGGTCTGTCCCGTTTGTGTCCCAGCTCTGCAGGACCTGCTGTGGGGGATATTGTTGTCCTCCTCTTGCACTGTCCTCCCATTGCAATTACGTTCATTAATCTCAGGTTAATGGCTGAGGGGCTATAGTGCCAACCTCTGACCCTGAAAGGGGACCAGATCCTGCCCGAGGGGTGTCAGCAGTGTTACCCCCAACTCCTCTAGGTCCCAGAGCCTATTTTACAGACCATTAGCCATCTCCACAGGTGCTGTCATGCCATTGTTCTTGACACCTGTCTCCAAAATCTTGACCTGCACCCAGAGTATACATCCTCGAAGAGGAGAAAGCTCCTACCTGTCATCTCCTCTGTGCTCAGTTCTGTCCCTATCACCTCCCAAGGTATTGAGCAGGGTCTGGCTCAAACTGGCCTCTTCCTCATCACTCTCTTCCTCAATCTCAGTTTGGGATCTGGGTTGGATCCTGAACCTGTGTTTAAGGCCCGTGGTACTCCAAGTGCACAGCTCTGCTCTTTGGGAGGTGTCTGCATGGGAACCTGACTCTGAAGTACAGATTTAAATCCCAGGGAACCCGCCCCACCTTGGGAGATGATGGGATGTCCTCCCTCTAGTACGTGGCCCTACAGGGGTTCAGCTGACCGTAGAGCTGCACAGCCCAACCTCTAATAGCCCCTGACCCTCCCCAGCCTCCACACTCTCCCAGCTGTCAGATAGCAGGCAGAACCTCAGTGAGGACATTGGAGTGGACATCATGGAGGTTGAATCAAGAGGCAAGGACAAGAGACAGCAGCAGGACCCTGGGAAAAGCCAAAGCCTCAATGAGACTGTTAGGAGCAAGGGCGTGGCAGAAGGGTTCTCCAGGCTAGTGAGGTTGGGTGTCTGGGGGCTTGGGATGCTGCCATCCATGGGAGGTGGGCACCTGGGGCTGCCAAGGGGCAAGTGCTGCTCCCTGCTGACTCATCCCTCCGTCTGCCCATTCTGCTCCCTCTGCCTGTGGGCAGCAACCCCTCTTCTGGTCTTTGATAGGTCATTTCTCCTTTTGTTTAATGAGGTGAGTCAGCTCACTGAAGGGCTGAGCTGTGGGGAAGCAAGCCAGGAGCACCTGAGAGGGGCATTGAAGGGATGATTCCCTCCATTCTGGGTAAATCCTGCCCCTCCCAGATCCAGCAAGCAGCTACTTGGCCAAGAAGGCCAACAGCATCCTGGCTAGTCTCAGCAGTAATGTGGCCAGGAGGACCAGAGTAGTGATTGTCCCCCTGTACTGAACACTGGTGAGGCTGCACCTCAAGTGCAGTGTTCAGTTTTGGGCCCCTCACTACATGAAGGACATTGAGGTGCTCATGCATGTCCAGAGAAGGGCAACGAAGCTGGTGGAAGGGTCTGGAGCACAAATCTGATGAGGAGCTACTGAGGAAACTGAGGTTGTTTAGTCTGGAGTAAAGGAGGTTGAAGGGAGACCTTATTGCTATCTACAACTACTTGAAAGGAGGTTGTAGTGAGGTAAGTCTTGGTGTCTTCTCACAAGTAACTAGTGATAGGATGAGAAGAAATGGCCTCAAGTTGTGGCAGGGGAGGTTCGATTGTATAATAGGAAAAATTTCTTCACCAAAGGCCTGTAAAACATTGGAACAGGCTGCCCAGGGAACTAGTTGAATTACCACCCCTGGAGGTATTTAAAGGCGTGTAGATGTGGTGCTTAGGGACATGGTCTTGGCAGTGCTAGTTTTACAGTTGGACTCAATGATCTTAAAGGTCTTTTCCAACCTAAATGATTCTATGATTATATAAGAAATTCTTTTTTACAGTAAGAACAATCAATCACTGGAACAACCTCTCCAGAGATACGATAGAGTCCCCATTACTGGAGGTTTTCAAAATGTGAATGGACAGGGTCCTATCTCATCTAGGGTCCCTTTCCCATGAAAGGTGGACCAGATGATTTTTGAGAACCCTTCCAAACTTGGCTGTTCTATGTTTCTCTGAACTGAAAGTCTTCAGTAACCAGTACTAGTCACTTCTGGTTGTAGCAATTTTCTGCAATGATGTCTTGAGGTTTTAATAATGTATACTGGTTCTATACATTTTCAGTGATGTAGAGCATAATTTCTGTTTTATAACAACTGAAAGTTTTTTGTTTTGTTTTCTATTCTTTGATTATATTATCACTAATTTGAACAAAAGATGGGCTGGCATAAGTCTATTTGTTATTCAAAAAACTTCCATGTTTTTAAAACCAGTATTTAAGTTCTTGCAGACAGTCTTAAATAAGGTACTAAGGAATAATGCCTATAGATATTAAAGGATCTTAAATATTGCCTTATCCTCATTTAAAGGATTTTCTGAAGCCATTGACTTCCACTGCTGATGTTTTATACTTGACCAAAAAAAGAAAAATATTACTTGTGCACAACTGAGAACTTTCTGCTTGTCTAAAGCTTGAACTGACCAATTTTGACATTAAAATTTACTGTGGAAGTTAGAATTTGAAATCCTGTGACCTTTCCTCCAAAGCATGCTGTCTATGCAAACAGGCATTTGTATGAATACTTTTCTTTTCCCAGACCTCTCTGGGAAAAAATACTATTTAAACACAGAATGAAAGAAACCCAAAGGAACAAGTGAGAATACTTAAAATGCTTAAAGTTATACATAAGATTAAATAACACTCCTTTCTTACTTGTGAGAAGTTAAATGTTAATAAGCAGGAAGGGACAGGTGTCCTTATAATGCTGAGTTCCCAGAAAATAACAGGCAATTTGCTTATTTAATTAGGTTTTAGATCAGAAAATGAGGTTAGAGTACACAGAACATTATTTAGTTGACATAACTTGTCAACAACAATATTAGAAACAATTTCTAAATATTGTTTGTGTAATGTTACTTCTTACAAATTGTTCACAAATAGATCTCCAATCTCTCTATATAATCTTTTGAAATTAAACTATTTAATTTACTGTGGTGGTGTCTTTTGGTTTGCAGCCAAACACAGCCTTCTCTCTCTCTCTCTCCCCTCACCTGCAGGGAGTAGGGAAGAGAATTGGAAGGAAAAGGGCATGGAAACTCATGGATTGAGATTAAAACTAATTACTAATTAAAATAAAATTTTAATGATAACAACTGTAATAATGGAATATACAATTGAGTGATGCACAGTGCAATTGCCCACCATCCACTGGCAGATGCCCAGCCTGTGCCAGCCAGCAATCCCAGAGCAGAGACAGTCCAGAAACGGAAACCCCAGAAAGGCGAGCCTGAGCTATCCCCAAGAGAATATGCCAGATTTCCAGTCAGCCCTGGTTAATATACTGAACATGACATGATATGATATGGAATATCTCATTGGTATATCCAGATGCCAATTTGGGGGTTTGCTATTTAGTACACTTCTGCCCTCCCAGTCCTTTCACTTGCAAGCTACCCGAACACGATGACCTTGAACTCCATCAGCAACTAACAACATTAGTAACTTAGTAACTAACAACATTAGTAACTTATCAACATTCTTCTCATAACAAATCCTACACTGAAGCTAAAACACAACAATTCTAACTACTAGGAAGAAAATTAACTCTATCCTAGCAAAACCAGGACATTTACTATGAAGTGTAAGTCTGAAATATGACTAATAACTAAACATTGGAGATTAATTTTAGGTTTTTAAAATATAAATTAATTTGCTACCTTATAACAGCAAAGAAAAGAAATGAAATCAAGTAGAAAAATAAGTCAAACTAATTTATTTCTGTATAAGACTGTCTACACTTTGGGCAATTAGTGACTCAGTAGGAGAAGCTGAACATTGAGCAGGGAACCAAGTAATGGAGTGAGATAAAACAGAACGTCTCCAGGAAACTATTAGTTCAGCATATTGGCTTTTAGTGTTAAAAAAAAAAAAAAAAAAAGCAATTGCAGTTGTTAGTCAATTGCAATAGATAGTTGCTATGTAAGTTTTAAAATATGCTCTGAAGATATTTAATTCTCTCTCAAAGTCAATATTTTCTTTCTTGATTATCAATTCCGTAGGTTACTTCCTTTATTAGTAGTGACTCACAGGAGACTCCTGAACCACTTGGCCAGCAAGATTCACTATTCACTGTGTAGACAGTTTATGATCAAAATGGCTGCTGTAAGATTCGCTTTCAGAATCTTTTATTAATTTCGCTCTTGAATTTTTTTTTTAAGTCAATTATCTTTATTTCAATTTGTTTTCATGCTGAATCAAATTCTGTATGGTTATTATGTTCCGTGGCTGAAGTATATGAAGAATGCTTAAAAATAAGAATTTAAAATCTTTTCACTAAAGAACAAAATGTGGCATCTGAAGAGGAAGAATTCCAGACATCAACTGAAAACTCTAATATTGTGTAAGGAGTTGCAGTAAAAGAGAAATGCCTGGGCTTAAAATCACATAAAATCTTGATTCCTTCATTATCTTTTTCTGTAAAGGGAACTGTAAAAGGCCCCTTTTTCTATTAGCTAACTTTTTCTATACAAAAACTGAAAACAAAACCAAGTAATTCCTCTTCTTCATCAGAAACTATTATGGGAATTTTCTTTAAGTAGAATTTTGAAAATATTTTAGGGTGAATTAAGCTACATTTATGGACAAATAAATTTGACCTCAAAAAGGAAAAATATCATATCAATCATGTATCATATCATATCATATCTAGTACTTAAGCCACATAACATCCACCTTTTGCTAGGAGTTTTGCAACTTTTTGTAAGGTTGTGGTTTACCTAATGAGATTTTGATATAATCTAGCAGGTTTGAAGATCTGAGGGTCTGAAACCCCTAAGGTATTATGGGTATTTGATTTAATCTTCAGCATTATAAATCATACAGAACCTTATCCTTTAATTGCTACATGAAAAGTTCCTCATAAACAGTGAAAATATGTATGCAACTCAGAACATAACACCATGACAATTGCATTTACACTCATAAATAAGAGCATAATTTCACTGTCTTCATTTCATGAAAGAATTGAAACAGCTCCTTTTCATCCTTTTTATTGTTTAAAATGGTGAACATAATTTCCACCTTAAGTGGTTTTCTATAGACAGTTTTGAAATTGAAGAAATGGTTTAACTTCATGCAGCTGAGAAACAAAGAGGTTTCAAGGAATTAAAACCAACATTTTTTGTCTTAACTTTCAAATGTAATTTGAAAAGAGATTATGTGTTGCTGATGAATGAGACATTGTGCAGATTCATTGGGTGTTAATGAGTAATATATGATTACTGACTTGTGCAAACTTCTTTTTCAGAAAGAATGATACAAATTTAACTTTCTCCTGGACATTTATAGATTCAATCAATGTATTTTGTTTTTTATTAATAAGATATGGGAAGAAGTAACAATACATTTAAAGGCGATGATCAATTCATATTGTTCATGAGGTCAATTAGTTTCCTAATACTTGGTCACAATTTAATATAATGGTCTAAAACTAAGGTTTGTTGTTTTTTTTCTTTTTATTTTATTTTCTTTTTTTCCCCCATTAGAACTCTAGTCTCTTGGCAACTAGGCTATAGACTGTAGCTGGAAATCTTGTGTGGAATAATTTCCATTTCATACTTCCTGCTATGAAGACATTTATCTCAGTATACCTAGGTATTGAATTACAAGATGCTCATTTAAAAGAATTTGAACAATACCTGTTCAAAAATACCTGGATGCAAAACTAGATGCCTTCACAGATCTTGTGTTTACAACTAAATGTAAATTAGTAGCATAATTTCAGCTAATTGTCATGTACCACATCTGCAAATGAGGTGGCCTTCAGTACAGTATACAGCAGAAGCCATACCACTGTTTTTTCCATAAAATTATATCTTATAGCAGCATAGCCATATGCAATTTTTAATTTAAGATATTAGCAAGCTATAGTATATCAACTGAAGACTTTAGACATAAATTAGGCTTCATAGTTCAAATTACTGACTTAACATACAACTTAACGCACCATATTGCTGACTTAAAATTTATACAGGCATAACGATAAGCAAAACAAAACAAACAAAACTGAGCAGTGCCTACACAGGCTCAAGGTATTTTCTGCTCCTCATACTGCCCTGCCAGCAAGGAGGCTGGGGGTCCACAAGAAGCTGGGAGGCGACACAGCTGGGACAGCTGACCCCAACTGACCAAAGGGATATTCCATACTGTATGATGTCATGCTCAAAAATGCAAAAGCTGGGGGAAGAAGAAAGAAGCAGGGGACATTAGGAGTGATGACATTTGTCTTCCCAAGTAACCATTGTGTGATGGAACCCTGCTTCCTGGAGATGTCTAAATACCTGCCTGCCCATGGGAAGCAGTGAATTAATTCCTTTATTTGCTCTGCTTGTGTGCACAGCTTTTGCTTTACCTATTAAACTGTCTTTATCTCAACCCAAAAAGTTTTCTCACTTTTACCCTTCTGATTCCCTTCCCTTATCCCATCAAGGGGGAGTGAGCAAGCGGCTGTGTGGTGCTTAGTTGTCCGCTGGGATTAAACCACAATACTTTTCAATAACTAGTATAAAACTTAGTAGAAATCATTACTCCAATTCATTCTAGAAACTTGAAACAAAAGAATGTTATCCAGTTAGACAAATATTTTCTCTTTTTTTTTTTTCAGTTTTTAACAATATTTTGAGAAGTACTTGATTTTTTTTATTTTTATTTTTTTAAAGGCAGCAAATCTAATGAATTCTTTAAAAAAAAAATTACAGATGTATTGCCAAAGAAAAATAACATTATTCCAATCCAGCTTTTTGCATATCTTAATATATACATGCTTCAGGCTATTCTTTTGGTATACTTTATTTAACTTTACCTTAAACATCAAGCCTTATCAACTTGGACTAAAGCAATGATCATTCCAGTTATTGTCCTTCTTCTGTATTAGTCCAATTAACTGATAGCAGTGTAGGAGTAAAGAATCCAAGATTTTCCTTCTGGATTGTAAAATGAAATGCTGTGCTCCTGGAAAAAATTAGAGATCTATTTATTAAAAGCATAGCTGTACTCCAGATGTGCTTAACATCTTAGTTATCTGTACCTGGACTAACACAACAGTGCTTCTCAAAACTCTTCCTTCTTGAAACTTTTTTCCCTGTCCACACAGTCTGCTCTATCAAAAAGTGACCTTTTTAGTGCTTTAGATTTCTTTTCATATAAATTGTGACATTTCAGTAATGTCTGGGACAAGTAAGTTCATAACTAAATTGTTGCTATAATAAACCTTTCCTTAAGAAAATGAAAAAAGTATAATCTGAATATTTTATGCTATTTTTTTTCAATTTCATCCTGGTTTTGTTAGTCAACAAACTGTGGAGGAATATGACTATAGAAAGAACTTGTGAACCAATATACTTTTGTTATTATGTTATTATGAATAACAATTTCATATGATTACTTTGTAAAAATTTATTTTAAAAATAGTCAATGTTTTTCTGATCTCCAGAAAATCCTTAACTATGGCCAGTTTATACCCATCAGTTTCCATCCCACTTTAGTTCTTCACTTAAGTCGTTCTTTCCACTTCAGGAAAAGTGGGTCCTTTCCCTCCTGCTATATTTATGGGCAGCAATATTGTGCTGTGTTCTCTCAAGCTTTTCTTAAAACTTGAACTGTGGTTACACCTTGATACTTTGCCATCATTAGTTTTTGCATAATCCACACACAGCTTTCTACTCTATTCATATGTTTATTGCATTTATGGTAAAGCTTTTCTTTCTGTGTTCTGATATTCGTTTTGATTAACCCAAATCTTTCTGCACTCCTTTTACACAACAACATTACTGCTTTTGCTTTGTTCTGTTTTGTCTTACAAATATTTTAGCTGGATGTTCTTGTCTTTCATCAACTGTCATTAGGTCATATTTCCTTAATCATTATTGTATTTGCTGTTGTCATTCATTATTCTGATAAGAGAGTTTATTGAATCTCTAAAATATTTTCAATAGTATTCTCAGTTTTGAAATGTACAGATCACAAAAATAATTTGAGTATGGTACCCTTTTCTCAGTATGGTACAGCTGTTGCACTCTTGCTGTTGGTGCACTTGTATCGTGCACTATGCATTACTATATTCTCTTTTTTTTTTCTTTTTTTTTTTCTCACATGGGAAAATGCAACAGATTAATGACTGACCATAATACACTATAAAAAATTAAGTGAAAAGTTTGAAGTAGATTTGAGTCAGTGAGTCTTCCTTTTTAAAATACTAGAGTCTGTCAAATCACAGAATCACAGAATAGTAGGGGTTGGAAGGGACCTCAGGAGATCATCTAGTCCCACCCCTCCTGCAAAAGCACGTTCACCTAGAGCAAGTTGCATCCAGGTGGATTTTGAACATCTCCAGAGAAGGAGACTCCACAACCTCTCTGGACAGCCTGTTCCAGTGTTTTGTCAACCCCACAGGAAAGATGTTTTTCCTCATGCTTAAGTGGAACCTCCTGTGTTCCAGCCTGTGCCCGTCGCCCCTTGTCCTATCGCTGACCAGCACTGGAAAGAGTCTGTTCCCATCCTCTTGACACCTGCCCTTTAAATATTCATAAACATTAATAAGGTCCCCAATTATAATAGATTGGTTAAAAAGTTTACAAATATAATATTACAAATACACAGTTCTGCAGAAGTTAGAACTATTTTGATCAGTATAGCTTATTGCACTTCAATGTTTGTATCTACAGTTCAAAAAAAAAAAAAAAAAGGACTTCTACATCTTTTCCATCTGACTACTTGTTATAGTGTCCATACTTTTGTAAGTTCTTGCTGCCTTTTTTCTTTTGGAAGCGTAATTATGGGAATTGGTTTAATGAAATGTGTTGTTTTCAAAGCTATTATCTAGATTTAATATATTGATTTGTGGAGCACTGGCATATTTATCAACCTGTAAGTGTTTTCACTTCTAAAATAAAAATTGAAAAAAGGACTTAAGGCTGAACAACATGATCCAATAATGTCATACAGAATCTTACGACAAACTCAATATTTTCTCCCTTGATTCTGGCTGGAAAATTAAAGTGGGTTTTTCCTTGATAGATTTTTCTTTTTTTTTTTTTCTTTTTTTTTTTTTTCCAAGACACTTAAAAATATTTGTAAATTCTAGGGACTTCTTGTCGCAGTATGTATGAAAGCTGTACTCCTGTGCTGACTGTGATCATCAGATCAAATGGATTCAACTTGCCAAATCACAAAATCAGTAAGAGAATGGCTGAGTCTGGAAGGGGACTCTGGAGGGTCTCTCTGGACCCTCCCTCCTCTAGCAGGGCCACCTAGAGCCAGTTGCCCAGCATTGTGTCCAGATGGCTTTTTACTATCTCCCGGGAAAGAGACTCTATATCCTCTCTGGGAGACCTGTGTCAGTGCTCAGTCACCCCGACAGTAAAAGTAACACTTTGTGATGTTCAGGGGTAACCTTCTGCATTTCAGTTTCTACCCATTGTCCTGTCACTGACCACCACTGAAAAGAGTTATTTCCACCTTATTTGACACCTATTTTCAGGTATGTACGCACATTGACGAGATCCCATCTGAATCTTCTCTGAACAGTCACATATCTCTCAGCTTGTCCTCGGAGGAGGGGTGCTCCAGAAGCAAGTATTGTTGACTAGTTCTTCCTAAAAGGGGTCTCTCTACGGAGCAGAAAGCTAGGGAGGCACGGTCTGGATGAAAACGGGCTATAAATCTAACCATAAAATCCTCCCGCCCATCCCCAGAAACTTTAACAGTGTCTTGGTTATGAGAGCAGATGTAGTGAAGAAGGGAGATTTGGCAGGATAAAGCAGTAAAACCAGTCCACAAGACAGCACCCTATGGTTCTATTTTAAGGACCACCTTCCATTGCAGAAATTGGCTGTGTAAATTGGATTGCCGTTGCCCTTTTCCCAGTTTTTCTTCTCTTTTTATTCTTTTCTACCTATTTTCCTTGACTTCAATATTAGTATTACCTAATAGTTAAAAGTTTAACTTATTGATAAATAACAAATTGATAATTTTATATGTTAATTATTTTTTTCATAAAGTCTCTACAATTAGATTATCTAGTTACAATTTTACATTTCTCAGTTTTATTTTTTACTTTACATAAATACTGAAAATTATAGGTTAACTTTAAAAAATATTAGAAAATTAGAAAATTAAAGAAAGTAATTCCTAGACCTCGGAGAATTTTTAATTATGCAAATGGTTCATTGCAATGCACAAGCTGAGAAATTGCAAGAGCATGAATTTTTAGTGCTGTTAGTTATTAATATAGATGGGATAAATTAAGATCTGGATTTTGTTTTTTCACTTCAAAGACCTGATTTCACAGGAGGCCCAGCAGCTTAATGCACAGTGTTACTGGCTTGTTTCAGGTATTTATAGGAGATTTTTCTTAGGAGTAATATCCATATAGTCCCCAGTACTTCTATTATGAAAAATGTGGAGCATATGAAATGATTATTTCCCTTCTTTGTTCATTCTTGGACTGCTCAATGCGTCCCAGTGCATACAATTCAATCAGGAGAAAACAACCCATGCAAAATATCTGTAAATGTAAAATCTACAATCACAAACTGCTAATGAGGAAACCACATCCACCATGCTGGAGCTGTCACTTAGTGGTCAAGCCCACCTGCTGCACACAGACAAAAGGTTTAATTTCCATTCAGGCATTCAAACTTCTCCTGACTTTAGAATGAGCTTTGCACGTGTAAAGAATTCAAGATGAGCAGAAGGAAGTCCAAATTAAACTACAGTGCAAGTTTTTTACTACTGCTCTTGCAATATTACTGAGAAATATTACCATATTGCCTTAGAATGGAGAATGGACCATAACAGCAAATGAAATTAATGTAGATAGATGAATGTACGTGAGGAGCTGAGATTAGAAGTCATCTTGATTATCATTTTTAAAAAAGAACAATTGACTCTTCTGACATTATGAAATGTCATATAAGCAGCTGTGCTGAG
>NW_010300228.1:0-14375 GCF_000700745.2 Antrostomus carolinensis | reverse complement strand
AGGGAAAAGGTTACACATGAGATACTGCCTGGTTCATACAAACTTCTTCCCCACCAGCACTGAAGTCAGCTAAAAATGCTTATGTATTTTTAATGAAAAAGGGGAAGGATTACAGGCTCCAGAGATAGACAGGTTCATATAAATACATACATTTATATACATTCCTACTAAAATTCCAGTGACCAATGTAGATTCACAAAAATCCTATTGTTTTCCTATGCAACTGACTTAATGACCTTGTTTGTAAATGCCCTTCAGAATAACAAGCAGCTGGCTGTTTTTACTAAATTTCAGTTCAGGCTTTCTAGGCATAGTATATTGTAGGAAGAAGTCCCGAAATATTCACGGAGTCCTCATGGAGGTAAGAGTGAACTTTCGTAAAGTGACATTTATTAGCTTAAAACAGCACACTTTTACAGGGTTCTACAGGGTTCATGTGGTACAAACAAACTACTATTGGTTTAATTAACTAAATATCACACATGTCATCTTATAATTGGTTATAAGTGAATCTACTTCCGCATTCATGCCAGCCTCAGTCTCTCCCTTCTTCCACTTCCAGGTGGCACTTCCTCCCCACCCCCGTGGCCAGCCAATCCTGTTGAACATCCTCCCTTCTGTTTACGACCTTGCTGCTGTTTCTCATCCTTATCTTTTAAGGAGACTTCAGGGGCACTGCCTTCAGGGCTATGAGCTGGGTTGTGCAGGCAGACCTTAAGTAAAACATCATGCCCTTGCTCTGCCAAGATATTCTCTACAGTATATAATTGAAAACTCAGAGAATAATTATTAAAAAAAATACTTTTAACTGAAGTCACAAGCTGGGGTCAGCAAAACCTATTGTACAGAAGCTCTGCAATAATCATTAAAAGAGATTTACTCAGGTACTAATTAGGTCATTAATGAAGAAGGATCAAAGTTGTAGCATCTTCTGAAATACTAGGTCATATCTAGTCAAATGAACAGATTTTCCTAGTCAGGAAAACTAAACACTAACTCCAGCATGATTCCTTTCTTATTTAAAAAACTCTATTTAATTGAATGCATGTACTTTACTTCTTGTGACTGAACCAAATGCAGGAATTAATTTCATTTCTTTCAATATAAAGTCCCTTGACAAGCAGGAAAAAAATAAAAATCTTCATTTCTACTTTGCATAAAGACAGATTTTTTTTTTTTAAATAACTACGTAAGAAAATATCCCTCTTTTTTTTTAATTTTTATTCTCTCTGGGAGAAATTCAGCGAGTGTCACTGTAGAAGCTAGCTGTTGTAGACAGAGACCACACCAGCTGTTACCTTGTTATTGTCTGCAATATCCATCACAAGAGTCCTCTCCTATCCTGTCATAGACATGCTAACTCGGGGACCACAGCATCAGCAAGCATCACTGCATAACACATGGTTCTGTTTTGAGAAGATCCTGTCAGGAGTGTTTTGTGTGCAAAATGTTTTTCTTTCAGCTTGAATTGACAAGGGTTTTTTGAAATGACAAGAAAATAGAACCTTATATGAAAGCCAATGAACTACTTTACCAGGCAGTTATAACTAGAATTCTTAAGAATTACATAATTTACATATTTTTTCTCTCAAGCAGGCTGCCGGTTAACCTTGTGTGTGTACTTCTGAATTTATTAGTTCTGGCTAGTATGACACTAATGACTCTACCCACTAGAGTGTCCTTGGGAGAGTTCTTTAACATCTTTGCCAACCTAACAAAATCCAACAGCACAGAACAGACTTCCTTTGGGGCTTACTAAATACTGTAAAACTTAAGCTTATGGGTAGCCAGATAATGTGAAATACTTGATACAAATGAGTTGAAATTATATATAACTGTGTATTATACATACACATACATAAATATGTAAATATAATAAGTATATATTTTATATAATGTATTTGTAAATATTAACCTACCTCATTTTAATATTTGTTTCTATTTATCTTGGAACTGATTTACTTCTAATATTGAACATAAAGCACCTGTCTATCTTTGAGCATTGCATGTATAATGGTACTAGTTACCACTTTTAGCTCTGCAGGTTAAATTAATCAGTTATCAAGAGAAATTAAAAGAGTGTCTAGACTTGTGGGAGCAAGAATATTATAGGGGATACTTTCCTTCAAAATTATTTAATTATTATGGAAAACATTAAATTTTAATTTAAAAAAAAAAAAGTAGAGGAACACTGCTGTGGTTCCCCTCCCCACGAGGGCATAGGACATATGCAAGCTGGGGTTTGCAGCAATATATTTGGGACATGCAAACCCTCCTCTGGAGGGGAGAACAGAGAAGAGCTGAAAAAATGTGGGAGCCGTTAGCAAGCAAACACTTAACAACCACAAAATTGTATGAAACTGCTCTAATAGAAGACAGTATTCAACTTTTAGTATCAAGTAAACACTGATTTGTTTTTGCTTGTTTCCCACTTTGATGCCTGAACTGGTGCAAAAGAAAAATGCTGTGTAATCTTCCAGTTGTAAATGCAATCATTAAATATATTCAGCCATATGGAGTATTTGATTTTAGCCTTCTCATGGATATATATATATATCCTATATTCTACAGGAAATCTCAGTGTAGTAAACACTGAAACTTGTGGAGGTGTATTTTACTGTATATTACTGTACTTATTATCTGGTTTGTTTTTCATCGACATTACTTGCTACTCAAAATTTCTTTTTGTGTTCATTTGCTGGCCAATTTGAATGTTATGTCAGGTACACAATTAGGTCAGTTTTAATCTGAATGATCAATACAGTTCTCTTAAACCACTTACCAATACAAATAACTCTCATCATAGCCACAGTTAAATAAGGATGAGTTCAAAAGTGAGTGCCAACATCCCAATTAATTCATTCCTGATATTGGAAAGATCTTTTTTGTGTACAATTATTTAATATCTTATTTCATGTTTTTATAGTACGTGACAAACAAATATTCCCTGAGGTGCCAGGAAGAGTGGCTGATGCACAGTTTGTGTTTTCAAAATCACGTCATGTAAGTAATGATATTATTAGATCCTTAAAAGTATTTGCTTGTCTAAACAAATCTGTCTGTTCCTTCTTGTGTGCCAGGGGAACCTTTTAATACTTTTCTGTCAGCTCAATGTCAAAGATTAGTGCCTGACATACCATGTCAGGTTCTTCTACCTTTCCTACTGTATTTGAGACAATGAGACGGCATTTATATACTTTACCAGAAATCCCACATGGAAAAGATTGCAGTGAAATTCATGGGATCAAATTCTAAGTTACAGGTGACAATTATTAGTTGTACTGCCTTGAAAAGGTGATAAACTGCTCCTTTTCAGTTATTGAGCTAGAATATACAGATGGGAAACTTGTTCTCCTCCATTGAGCACATACAATTGAATAGAAAACCTTCTTTTGAACCTTTTCCTGTGAGCATAGCATTTTGTACTTTTAAACCTACTTGAGCAGTTAGAAGATATTTTGTAAGCTAAATGAAACGTCAATAATCTAGCAAAGGTTTGGGTTTTTTTTTCTTTTTCATAAAACACAGACATAATCTCTTAATGAAAAGATGCATGTACATTCTAATAAGATAATACTATGAAATTTTAAAGTCACCCACCATGTGACTGAAAGAAAATAATTTCATCTATAAAATGAAAATTTAAAAGTTAATTACTTAAAAATGTCTATATATTTTACGTTTTCTTTTTTGCATATTAATAACATTTAAATTCATTGTGAACAGAGGTAAAAAGTAAGGGGCTTTGGCTATATCATCCATCATAAGACTGAATGTTTAAGGATTTACAGAGAGATGGAAGTATAATTCTCAGCATTTTTTTTTCTTCTTTCTTTTTTCTTTTCATGGCAAATTCAAAAGATTATTTTGGTTTCTTCCAATTTCAGGATGGAAAAATCAATGTTTTCCCTATTTTTACCTACACACAGACATGCAGTCTCTCTGTGGAATTTACCTTGACCCTGAAGAAACTGAAAGAACCCAAAAGGCTAGTTCAGTAATACCTCTGTATCCTGAAGCTACGTTTCCTGAATGCGTACTTTGTATTAGATGCCTCTCACAACACAACTGGTTCAGTATAATACTTGTTCAGTATACTACTTTCTAAAGATTAGTATAATTCATTCCAAAATTATAGGTAACTGTACAATCATTTTAAGATTAGGAAGTTGATCTTTATAGAGTAAAACAGATTTTCCCGTGAAATACTTATGATATTAATTCAATCAAAATGTAATTAAAAACTTATTAAGATCAGTATACGAATATTATATTTTTAATATATATTTATAATATAGTATATATTATATTCCTGCTCAGTTTTACATTTTCTTCTGAATAGAAAGTTAATCATCTTATTTCTTCCCCCCTCTTCCTTTTTTTTTTTTTTTCTGAGGGAGGAAAGAGGTAAGTTGCTATTTGGAAAAAAAAGCATGAGGGTTGAATATAAAAGTGCTCAGTTTTCTGAAATGCAAAAGACAACCATAAAAAATATTCCATCTCGACCAGAGTAAATGGTAAATTATTTTCTTTTAGTCTTTGATTTTGAGTCTTATTTAAATTAGTTATTCAAAATGAAAATTCTTTGTACAGAGGTTATTTACTATGAGCTGTATTCATCCAAGCTTAACAAATTTTCTACTACTGAGTAAATATTAATAAGAATATCAGTTTGGTCTTTGTTTTTATACAGTTTTTTAATGTTAATGTTACCATCTTTTACATATGTTTACACTGTGTGAATAGTGATAAAACATGCTATGTTACTTCATTTGCCTTTTGGCAAAGTGATTTAGTTTTGAATTTGAAAGTAACATCGAATTCAAAAGGAAAATCCATTATTAACTGAAATAATGTTTTCTTATCATTTACAAAATAGCCCAGATGCACAAAGTGAAAAATAAGGACCTTGTGTCTTTGTGGAAATAAGTACATATCATTTTGGTATGTGTGCATATGTATATATATATGTATGCCTCTGTGTCTGTATATCTCCATAGATATGGAGGTAAACCTGTATCTATACATACAGCCTGTATCTATCCGGAAAGTCATATGTGTACATTTTCCTTAGACCAGATATATTATTCTTAGTTCAACTGATCTAATTTTCTCCTTTTGGTAAGATGGGCTTTAGAGTTAGCACTAAGGAGAAGGTTATTCAGAGTATGAACTCACAAAGTAGGCATCTAACCCTTTACTAGGGTAAATTTTTTCTGTATTGAACTCCATTTGTGTTGATTTTCAGCACTACTTCCAAGAGTTTTTTTATGAGCCCAAAACACCAGCCCTACTTTCCACTGTTTACACAAAGTAATAGTATTTCTAGTAAAAACAGGACAGTGCTTGTGCACAGGACCAATTTTACTCTGGCATAAGTTGGCACAAATCCATCAGCCTTTAATATTTGCAATTCCTATCTCAATGTAGTCAATTTCTGTCAAATAACAGATGGAGAAAGTTAATTATTACACTGAGCAATAAATAAAAACAGTAATTTTTTTATTAGTAATCAAATTAACAGGAAGGATTAATCCTGCCATATGACCATTTGGATATCTGAGGGGAAAGAAGTATTTTCAATTATCTCATTCCCTTGATATAACAATTTGGGAGAAGAAAGGGAGGAGGGTTTTTCTAATTAATCACATACAGCAAAACAGAATTATAAAGAAGTAGATTACTTTTCTGTTAATTTCTACCCTGCTCCTCTCCACAATGGAGAGAATCCTTTCACACATACTTCTGCTCATGTTCCATTCTGAAGAGTTCTGGTTAATAAAAACCCTTTTGTTTCCAGCAAGTGGCAAAAAATCTGTTATCGGCTATGACTGAGCAGCTTAATATTCTTCTACAACAGAAAATGTTTTTCATTTTCAGTCACAGAATACACCTTTGACTTTCTCCAAGACATATCTTTGGCTCTGATTTAGAAGAAACATAGCTGCAGAAGAAAGTCAAAGGTGCAAAAAAACCCCGAAACTCTTGAACCTAGACATATACTTCAATCCCAGCTGTGAACACTCTATCTGTAGTGTTAAGAATTTTGTCCTACCGTATTTATTGGTTTTGATATGTCTGCAATCACATTCACTTTAATAATTTAAGTTTTGGTGTATGTGATAATACTGGCTAACTAATATACAAGGATATACATTTTCCTTTTGGGTTGTGACTCACAATGCAAAAGCATAAAAGTAATAGCACCGTATAAAACATCTTCTTGTTCCAATGGAATGAAACACAATTTTGGAAAGAAAACACTGGGTCTGTAAGACTCCCGTCCTCCTCTGTTAAGTTGACATTGGATTAAATGGAAGCATGAACTAATTTCTCTAGAAAGCAAAACAGAACACCTTTGTTTCATGTTTGACAGGAGGAATATAAAATATAATTAAAAATACAAAAATACTGAAAATGAACTTCTATCCATTTGTCCAATCTGCTATGACATGATTGTTCATTTAGTGAAAATAGTCTCATAAAAACAGGGAGTAGGGGAAAGGATCATTAAAAAAAAAAAAAAAAAATCCTTTCTCTTTGCTGGCTAATTTTCAAAGTTGTTTGGGTTTTTCAGTTTGTTTTGTTTGGGGGTTGGGGATTTTTTTCCTCTGAGATTAAATGTGAATTTTCACCATTTAAATACCTTTTTACTCTATAAAATGAAACACTTTCCTCACAGCATGGAACAGAGGAAAAGTTCAAATGTGAAATTCTTCCTGTTGTGAGACATTCCTGAAGGCTGAATTTCAACCTTCTGATCAGCTGCATGTGGCTATATTAAAGAAAGATTGAAAAGAGAGGTGTTTGAGTGACAGTCTCTGAAATAAACACTTGAAAAAATGTGAAGTTAATTATTTTCATTTTTGTGGTCTAAGCATGCTTCCCTTTTTATTGACTTTTAGTGTAAATGCAAACAATACCTGTCTTACAAGCACTTTGGAAGCTTGACTAGCCATAAACAACATTTAATTTTACTGTATTTGAGGGGCAGAAAGAGTAAAATAATTTTCAAAGTAGGGCCTCACATGAAAATGTCTTTTTATTAGAGCAATTGCCAGTGGAAGTAGAATTTAGCAAGAATTGTTATCTAAATTACTTTCAACAGTTATTTGTACTACAATGCTTACTACAGTGCTTAGTAACTGCAATTGATTGAGACTTAATTATGTTGATAAAATAATTACAGTGATGACCCTAATCACAAGTATCTCGTACATAGTACTCACTCTCGTTTTCAGCATGGGCTGAAAATCAGCTTCATCACAGTTTAACAAGTCTTATAAAGGCCTGTAAGGAGAAGGTTTAAGAAGAACATCATACTGATAAAATGCATAAAGATTACTAGTGAGATAAGATTTTAAGGTACTATCTTTTAATAATAATAACTGATCTCAAATAAATTCTATCTTTACATGCATGTTTGTGAAATAAATGATACACAGAAAGCTTTCATAAGCATAAAAAATTGTAAACAGACATAAATTTTAAAATCTGATTAGACACGTTCCATGGCAGTTGTCTTCCATTTTCTATTTTCACTCACATTTCCTATCTATAAGCCTAAAAATAATCAGAAGAGCAGTAACTTGATTTTACTTGCAGAAATTTGACAAGAAACCTGAATTGAGTGCATTAGGTTTTTTTTATTTTCTGGGCTTTTTTGGCCTTCCTCAGTCTGAATAAGATATAAAAAAATAGACTTTGTAACACATTTCAATCCCAGGGAGCAGTAAATAGAGTCCTTGAACATAATGGTAACATGTTGCTTTATTTAATTAAAGCAAAGTCAAAAAGAATGATGCTGGAAATTTTTGATGTCTTTCTAACAGCCTTGCTTTTCATTACTAGATATAGAAAATGTCATGATCCATCCAAAATAATCAGCAGCTAAATACAAGAAGTTGACTTTCCAAATTAGTCATAGATCTTCTGTTTTTTCAATGAAGATATAATAAATTAAAAAAAATAATAATAATTTGTCTGCATATAACTGGAAGTCACTACAAAGAAAGAGGACATCTGATTTCTTATCTCTTTTAGAGAAATACCACTACTGCAATGCGCTTTTAATGGATCTGAGATTCTGGCACCAACATTACACATTCACTTTAAAACTGCATTGCCACCAAGTGGTCCATAATCCGCTGCTGTTGAAGACAGTGAGAGCTGTAGGGCTCACGAGAGGATGGAGGAAGAACAGATGGACCAAGACTGGAGGCAGCCAACAGCCAGTCACATAATGAACAGCTCTCTTGGCAGGCCATGTCCCAGTTTTTCAGCCATCAGGCTGCAATATTCATTTCTTCTAGTCTCATGAGCTACACAGCTGTTTTGCCCGATATTTACTATATACCTCCTGGGCAAGCTGCCTCAGTATTTGCCAAAATAAAGCATTCAAGAAGAATAACTTCTGTTAATGCTGTGTTCCCAGCCCAAAGCTGGACTCATGATACAAACTCATAAATAACCCTTTTCTTATAATTAAGCTCATTCCTTCCATACTAGACAGTATGGGACATGACAATGGTGATTGGTTAAGCATCCCCAGTCCCTAACAATTTGTTACACTGACTGCAGCTAACACTAGAAACCACATTGCACAAGCATTGCTGAGCCACTGGCAATGGTAATGTTTGGTACTTAGAAATGCAGTTTCCCACAAGGTCCAATGTCTTGGAAAATCATGGTGGTGCCTTACACAAATTACATTCCGTCAATTCCTACTCAAAACAGAGTTAGAGCAAGAGCTATACACTGAGCTGACAGAGAATACGAAAGATGCAGCCTTCAGGGCAATACTTTCGTCTGCAATACCAAAGAAGATGTTATTTGGTCCCAGTGGCACATAAAGGTCTCAGCCAGTTACTCTCTACTGGTTAATCAACTACCTTAGTGCACCAGATCACAACCTCTAGTATGAAATGTCAGTCTTCACATTTCAAAGACAAAGCCGCAGACCTTCTATAGAGTATTTCCTTTCATACTAAGACTCTTGACCACAGTTAATAGCAAGAAAGCTCTATTTGCCAGGATCACTCCCTATGTTTAACCAGGTCTTCCTGAAGAAATGTTGTCTAGCACTTTTGCAATTTAGATTTATAAATGTTTCACTGAATTTAGGGAATAATATGTACAGGGAAGGCAAGGAGAAAGATGGTGAGCCTTGTGGAAGGAGAAGGTAAAAAGAAGTTTTAAAAGCAAGTAAAAAATCAAAGACAAAGCTTCATGATAGGCAATGACATGCCAGAATATGCTGTTAATCAGAATATAGGTCTAAGTTCAGAGTAAATTAAGAATATAAATTTAAGTTCTAATAGTATCTACCTTGACTGAAGTCAAAGAAATTGTTCAGAAAATTTAATTTATGCTCTGCCATTTACATAGATATCTCTGTAATTTTATTCTCAGGTTCCATTGGTGTAATGTTACAGAAATTGTTGCTGACCTAGTTACCTCTCATTACTGATACACTCAGTTTAGGACATGAAAAGCAGTTTTTCTGTAAGTGGAAAAGTAAATACTATTCAACATGACAATGTTTCCTGCATAAAATGATAATATTTACAAAAAAACAAAACAAAACTCACAGAAGCTTACTAATCCTTCACAATTTGTTTGTATATGTATATAGGTAAACATATTTAAATCTTTAAAAACAACAGGGAAAGTATGTTATTTTGCATTTTGTTGGAGCTGTATTATTTCAGTAATTATAATCTAATTTATTGACAAATATTTTGCAACCAGTCAACTGAAACTGCAGTTTGTACAGACTTCCATTTTGTGTGAACATGAAATATATTAGAAAGACATGTGAGGTTAGTATTAATTTAAAGAAAAGATGCATAGTACTCAAAACAATATATAAGGTAGACAAAAAGCCTTGTGTACTGATTTGTCCCAGCTTCATGCAGAGAATTATCTTCTGCTGTATTTTCTCAGTGAATGCAGTCCTTAGATAGATGCATACTGATGCTCACAGCATTAAAAGAAAACATTAACGAAAAAAAAAAAGGTTGTGAGGTAAAGTTTTAAAAAAAACTCAGACTTGAACTACATATGGTCATTATAAGCTACATTGTTAAAGTTCGCTTTCACAAATGATGCAGCAGTAATGACAGGCTGTTTCACTTTTGGATAAAACTATCCCAGTGAACTTGAAGGGTGCTGTTTCTCAACTGTTTCAGCAAAATGAGCCATTGGTGTTGATAAAAATATTCAAAGTGCTAGAGCTTTGTCTTGTGTAAGGAAACTGCTTGGGGACTATGCACTTGTAAAATGTAAATGTAAAATTAAACTTCACCTGTTTTCACAGGAAAGTTTCACATTAAACCAGTAGCTTCTTTTGCACTTTTGCCTGTTCAGTATAAATCAGGTATAGCCTGATTGATAGAACGTTCTTTCAACAGTTTGTAGCAGATTACTTCTACTCAGACTTAAGCGCTGTTTAAGTGCCTATCAGAATAATGAGAAGAAGTCTTATGAAAATCAGACTAATAGAATATAAAAGCTATTGATTTGTTATTTCATTTGCAAAGACATAGCTTAATATTTTTAATCTATACATTCTTTAGTTACTAAAACTGTCTAGACAACTTTGTAAGAATATCACTGAAGTAACGAATATGTTCAGCCTCAGTGAAAGACTCCTTTTTTTAATCATACTGTTCATGTTCAGTTGTTTATGGGCTACATCATAGTTGCAAACCATTTTATAGAATCTCAACCACAGATAAGGTTGATATATCCCCACAGTATAAACTGCACTGTGACCTTGAATACAGTAGAACATTTATGACTTTTTTTTTTGTGGTTTATGTCACTATTCTCATTTTATGTTTGTATAGGTTAATTTATATATGGTTTTATCCATGACTTGTTTAATAATTTTTATCCTAATTTTCCTCATTACCCCAGACAACTTAGAATCAATTAGTAGTGTTACTAACACAATTATCTCAATTAAGTGTTAAATTTCTTCAACATTTTCCTTCAGCCTTCACTTTCAATTATGCATTCATAAAACTAGAGAAATGAGATCACAGCATGCCCTCTATATAGATGCCAACGTGAACTGTCAAGAAATCAGTCAACTGTTACTCACAAAAGCATCCATTTGTTAGCAACTAATGCTTGAATTCCTTGCTTGAATCAGTTTGCAAACAGACGCCCCTAGAGGGATGCTTGCTTTTGAATAAAAGCCACTTTTCTATAAAGAAGATGAAGTTCAAGCCAAGGCAGCTGCAGTAAATACAAGCCACGAGACAGCAGCACAATTAGTAGTTCTTCCTTACAACAGAAGGGGACGTATTTCAGGGAAAAGTACCTGGGTAGTGCAAAGCTCTTCTTCACCTTTATGCACTAGTAAAACATATTAGATACTTGTAGCTCTTTGCCTGGTATTGTTGCTGCATGAAAGAGCTCCTGCTCACAGCAGAAGTCTTAATGCTCTTGCTTTTTATTCCAAAACAGGCAATGTAAGCTTGCTCTTTCCAAAAGCACCAATCCCTTGAGACTTTTTTTTTTTTTACTGCATTTATCCTTCTTCTCTGAAGCAGAAGGATCTGAATCCTCTCTATAATATCTTATGCAGAATTTGGGGGTGTTTTTTTCATCATTTAAAAATAATAAAGAAAAGAGCCAGAAACAATCCCATCTAATTTTCCCCTAGAATTTAATTTCATAGGAAAAGAGACCATAGGAGCATCCTTCTATTTTTTTTTTTTAACTTGTGCTGATTTTTTTTTTCATCAATAAGGCAATTTTTGTGTCAGAGCTCAAAGAGCTGTCACAGCCTCAACTTGGTTGTCAATAGTAAAAAAGATGTAAGGAATTATGAAGTACTAAAGGAAGATCTTCATCCCTGTTACCAGCTCTAGTTCTGTGTGTGCCTGTGTATTTCCCCAGTGCTCATCAGCTCTACTAATAAACTTACCCTCCTGGCCTTCCCAGGTGGAAAGCTAGATTTTTACTTCTTTTCTCTTTGACAATGTGGTCCTTCGGTATTGTGCTTTCTTGTGGTAGTTTCTCTTCCTCCACATTAAAAAAAGAAAAAAAAAAATCCTAAATACTGTAACTGTATTTGTAATGGTCTCCAGGGAAATCTTAAGCTAAAATGCTCAAATGATTCATACACTGGACAAACTGTGAAAAGTACCCATATCCAAAGAGCCTGTGTGCCATTTCAAAAATGACACATTAAGGGATTTGCACTTAGCAAATTCAGCACTTAGCTCCCTTCAGCACTTCACTTATTTATTTTTACTTTCATGACACTGCCTGGGATGATTGATCTAAGCACAACCAATTGTCCCAAGACCCAGTGAACAGTATAAGTCTCTGTCAGATTGGAGAGAGAGAAAGACAGATGTCTACCAAAATGTACTCTCTCACAAAAGGGGACAATACCCGGTCAATGACACATTCTGACTGAGTTCAGCTGGAAGTAAGTATATTAAACACTATAACAGCAAAAGCTTACTACATTCACCACCACCATGTAACAGGTTTACTAAAAAGACCTTATCTTCCTACTTTTGGCCTCTACAGTGAGCTTTTGTCCCTGTGAAGCACAATTTCTGTTGTACCACCTGCCCTGACATTCAAAAAAAAACCTTGAACATCAAAAAAATATTACTTGGGCTACAATTAGGAAAAAATACTGACCTTGATCTGTTGAAAACAAGGGTAGAGATTTTGGACAAAAGAAAAGAAGAAGAAAGGACTGAAGCTGCATGCTGTCTCTCAGCTCAGGACTGAAGCTGCATGCTGTCTCTCAGGACAGGAAAGTCTAACTGGTGAGCAAAGGTAATCGCAACCCTGAGGCAACACAGCACTGGGGCCAATCAGGACAGATCTCTTCGTCCATTCACTAAAAAGACCCAGCTGAACTTTGGGACACCTGTTTCAGTCATCTTGTTAGAAGTTGGTGGAATACTGGCTCCTGAGTGACAACATTTAATTAACTCTAGTCTCCTTCTGCAAAATATGGGGTAACTCTAGTCTGCCTTTGTAAAATCTGAGGTGTTTATATATATATATATATATATATATGTGAGAAAAGACATTTACTGTCAGCTTTTCTTCCCCTCTCCTCATTCAGTAGTGCTACTCACTTTATTAAATCCTGCAGCGAAAAAGTTGTCCACTTATTTTTGATGTCTTTTTTTTGGATTTAATGAGGATGGCTGCTAGATGTCATGCTTTCTTATTTGATATGATGACACTTCCTGATAGGTTTCAATGGAAGCCTATATCCTACCAAGTAGAAGGACCCAGTTACAACACACTATTCTCCTGTCATGGATCAATGTTGCCATTTAAATAAAACTGGCCTATATGCTAATGGAGCTATAACCTCTGTTTTAGAGTAAACTGTGGCTCAATCAAAAACAGAGATGGAAAAAGAGAATATACTATGCAGCATAAAAGAAGAAATATTACTGTGGAAGGTAATACTTTAGCAAAATGTTTAAAGCTTGGCAGCATATCAAAGTATTTGCTGGAGTCATGGTTTCAAATTGAGATGGAGTTTTTCAGGACAGTATAAGTACATATGTATAGGTGCCTTAGGTCAGATTAAAGATCCATCTTTCCCAGAATCCTGCCTCTGAATGGGGTCAGCATTGCTTAGGAAAAACCTCCTTTTGACAGCAGAGCAATGAAAAATTCTGGTAATTTGCAGCTTAGGGACTGCCTGAGCCAGAGGATCTGTGTTTAATAGCACTTTCTAGGGGTATTTTTCCATTTATTTATCTAATTTTTTATGAACTTATTTATGCTTTGGATTGTAAACAACTTGGCAAGGACTTCAGCTGTTAGCTGCTTGCTGCTTGAAAAACTGTCTTTTACGTGTTTCTAACACGCTGTCTGATCATTTTATTTGATGTGTTCTTCTATGGTTAGAAGAAAATAATCATCCTCTATTTGCTTTCTTCCCACCACTTAAAATCTCGATAATGTCTTTTGCTGGTCATTGCTCTTCTGAGATGAAGTGTCATAGTCTACTCAACGCCTTCTAATACAAGTGCCATCTCACTTTTTTAATCACCTTTTTAACCCTCTATATACCTTTCCCTTTTGAAATAGAGGGACAGCCCACAAATATTCAGGATTGAATATAATCTAAATGTATACAGCATTGTAATGGCAGTTTCCTTTTTATTCACATATGAAGTAATTACTACCATTCACATTCTTTTGACTGAAGCTGCCTATTGAGCCAATTTTTTTCATCAAGCTCGTCACAAGACTTGAGAGATGTTCTCCAAGTAACACTAGCTTATTTATAGCTCATCAGTTTCAGTGCATGTATTTAATATTGTGGTGGGTTGACCCTGGTTAAAGGCCAGATGCCCACTAAAGCCCACTCT
>NW_010300227.1:98248-127246 GCF_000700745.2 Antrostomus carolinensis | reverse complement strand
GGGCTTCGCCTGCTTCCGTCGCGACATGGTGCACCAGCATCGGGAGCAAAATAGTAGCAATTATTTTCCTCTTCACAACAAATTCCTAGAGTTGGGAAATTACCCCCATTGGGCGGAATGCGCATGTCAGAGTAATTATGATTATCAATAATGCATTGCGATTTATCATGGGTCCCTGACAGCTGATTGGCCTGAGTCCAAGGGCTCACAGATTATTCAAATCAGGCCCATTGATCCGGGCGCAGCGGGGCACGCTGGGCCATGTAGTCCTGGCCCGGGCGACAAAGGCGCGCGCCCCGCGGGGACCGGGGTGGGGGGACAGACACACAGGACCCAGCTTGGACAGTAAACAAACAAGCCGACAGCTCGGCTTTCCAGGCTGGCGAGGGACAATACCTTTGTTATCTCACCTGCGCTTTTTATATCGCGCTTGAAAGACTTTTTTTTTTTTCTTTTTTCCCCCTCCCAGAGCAAGCAGAAGCCCGGGACAATGCTAATTCTCCCCTTTGTCCTTAGATAAGGTGGAAAAGGAAAGAGCACGGATTGTCCGACTGGACGAGCCCGGGGTCTCCTGGTGCTGTGGGCAAATTAAGGGGCTTTAAACGCGGATCCAGAGGGCTGGGGCTCGGGGTTGCTTCGTTTGTTTAAAGCGTTCTTTTAAGTCTCATTTGCTGGGAAGCCGACAAAAGTGAGACAATAGTATTTTTAACAGCAAATAAAAACGTTAGGGGAGTAAAAAGTTCTTGTGAAAAACTTTAAGCAAGTAAAAAAACACCACTTTGCAAGTGTTTGCCTGTACTAAGCTGACTGTGGAAGCACACAGTGGAATCATTTTCATTTTTACTCCCCTCTGCTGCTGCTGGGTTCCAGGTGAAAATGCCCCACATTTAACCCCCCCAGGCCCCAGCTGGGTAGCCCCAGGCGTTGGTGACACACCGGGGCAAAGGCGATTGAGGGGCCCAGCTCAGCTGGGCTTTGGGGTGACTTTGCTGCAAAGCCTGCAAGTGTTCCAGGGCAGAATCACCTCTGCCCCTCCCATCCCCGCTGGAGCCAGCTGGATCTTGCGTAAGCAAAAAAGTGAGGGTCCTTGAATGTATGGAGATGTGGATTGCAAAATCTTTGTGGGAGACATGATTACTTTTTGTTTTCATGTAGAACCCCTCCTATGCCAGGTCTGTCTGTGAAAAATGAAATGGGTTGCTAGAAGACATTGGAGAGAGAGGTTAATCTGGTGAGGAGACGATTCTGTTGATGTGGAGAAGCAGGACACTGGGTAGGAGTTCAGACAATCTAGGTTCCGTGGAAGCTGGACTCAATATGCACTTGCCATTGCATTCATCAGCAAACAATCTACCGGGGTCTTTGCCTCAGTTTCCCACTGAAGATGACATTTCCCCAGCTGCGAAGCTGTCATGAGTATAAACCTCCATCTGAGATGACGTAGGGTTCAGAAGGGTGATGTAGAGTGGAAAACCTAAATCTTACTAGAGAGCAGGAAGGTGGAGGTAGGAAGCAATGGTACCTAATGAGGCCACCCAGTAGCCACAGAACATGGCACACCATCATACTCTCATTTGACCAGTTACTTTACTGGCATTTATACCCTGCAAAACCCCTGGGGTTTGTACAACAATTACTATATTCTAAAGTTTGAGCCTGTGAATACAGTCCTGCCAAGTGTCCATGGTACTGCTCAGGATTCTCTTTTTTTGTGATGCTTGAGGAGGAGGGAGCTGTAGTTTGCATGGGACAACCATGAAAAGATCTTAATGTTGTAGACCAAGGTAATTAGTTATATACCCTCTTGGGGTTTTGTTTTGTTTTTATAGTGTCTCTTAAGGGGTTTTATTTAGCTAAGGATAATACAAACCTTAGAAAAAAGAGCTGAAGGTATCACCCTCCTCCTTGGACAATTATTGAACATGGAGGTCAGGGGACAAATTTTGTTTTTCAGCCCACTTTCCTTGCCCTTTCCTCTGCAAGCAAATATTGGTTTTAAAAAGTCCTACTCATGGTGCACTTTAATGAACATGTTACATCAAGAGAAACTCTGTATTTACTAATATAAAATAGAAGAGATTAACAGGCATTTAAAATCGCTGACCATTTTTATCTGGTGATTACTCCACCCCCATGTTGCCCAAAGAGCTTCTATATATTTGTTTGTTTAACCAGCAGTTTGAAATGCTCTTTGTTTCCAAAGCCTGTCCTGAGGAAATAGACTGTTAAACAAGATTGATACCAATTGATCCACAGATAGATATTTACATTGATGCATTTTCTCCTTTTACACTTGATATGCTCAATATAACCAACAGATTTTCATTTATTACACATAATGCTACCAACCCACACCAACGAATTTATTAAACACACTGGTTTATGTATCAAGCTGAGAGATAGACAGCCCCGTACAGTAGATCCATATTTAAAACAGGCGACTCATGTGGAGCATTTGTACTGAATTTAAAAGAATATATTATAAGAAATCAATGGAAGTTTTGGTATTGATTTCAGAGGACTGGGATTTCACTCGGTATGGCTCTAACACACTGAAATAATAGAAGATGTGGAAAGTGTTAGTTTAAATTGAAAAATAAAAAAAGCAAGGGATATTGCTGCATTTAAGGCTGGGAAGACAGCAGAAGTAGGAGGAAGAGCACAACTGCCTGAAAAATAGAGAGAGGAAGAGGAGGAATGTGACCAAGGAAGAAACTGTTCTGATTGTATTTTTCTGGGAAGGTGTTCCCAGCCAGTGGTGATTATAAATAGGCTGCCCTGAATTATGACATCACATGCAAAAGGCATGCTACTTGGCTTTAGCACGATCATATGGATTAGCATGATTACGGCTTCTGGATTTGAAAAATAGCAGGCTTCCTTTTCTGGCTTGACATTTATTTATTTTTTTAAGAAAAGTCCAGAGGAACAATCTTCTACCACCAACAGAGCTGAGGCATCATTCTTGATAGGCATACTTCCAACAGCAGCCCAGCCCCACCCTCGAAGCTGATAAAAGGAGGCTTTTTTAACGCCATGTGTTATGAGCACGTGGAACTCATTGCCACAAGAAACTGTTGCCAGCGGCAGGAACCACAGCTCTGCCCAGCCCGGGAAATTCCTGTCTTCAGGAATGTCACTGCAAAATGATTATGACTGTGGAAAATCTGAGAAGCCTGTTTGTGGGAAGATGTATATTTTTTTTAATATATATATACACACACATACACAATTTATGTGCATGCATATATATCTCCATACACACACCCTCACCAGGATAAAGAACATTATCTTAAATCCTGTGCTGTCCTACTCCAATCAGCTCAGTTTATTGTTGGGAAAAATATACAAAATTAAAACTTACCTCATTTTTTCTAAATTCAGAATTTAAATGTAAATGAAAACACTTTTCATAAGTTGCACTGGGTTACCTAGATCTTGGAGAGGAGAAAAAACTTCTTAATATACTTTGAGGCACATCAATTCACTTTCCTCCTGTATACTTTCCCTGTACCTTACTGTAGCTCCTTACAAGATAAATCTCCCAGTGCAGATCTCCACTTATCTCCATTACATGGATGATGACTTGAATGTTACCCTGTTGGAACACATTTAGGAAACCTCAAGTTTGCTGATGTGAAGTTGACCACAGCTCTGCAGGTAATGTAAATCAGGTTAATTAACATTAATTGTTGGGCCAGTTAATCAAGATTGAATGCAGACACTCGGATATTCAAATTCAGAAGTGGTTAACAAGTATGTTAAATTGCATGTTGGTAAGTACTTATGACTCCTCCAGCCTAGACTGTAACTGAACCCCAAATCAGGAAACACCTACTTTAAACAGGTTTTTATACCATTATAACTATGGTAGCTCAGGGATATATTTTTTCCTTTATTATAAGAAAACAAGGGTGACATTTTTTCATGGTCTGTCCATTCATTCATCCATCTGTCTTCCAAATGACTTTTGAACCTGCTGCCCACTTCAGTCAAACCTGATAGTAGAGGAGCAGTGTCTAAGACATGAGTTCATGCAAATTCTGTCAAAATCAGCATCAGGGTAGGGAGGAAAGATCCAAATTAATGTCCCCAGTGAAAGAAAGAATTGTGGTTCAAACCTTACCCACACGGCACCCAGCAAACCAGACAGCACAGTCACACTGCTGACCCGTCAGCCCAAGTGTTGCTTCAGATCAGCATGTGCTGGCCCCAGCCACCCAAACAGGCTGTGGGTATTGGACTGAGCAGGGGAGACACTGAGGAGCAGGAGAATCATGGAGCACAAATCTTGAGAAACAGGCTTCCTTAGCCCACTACCTGGGGAACAACTTGCTTCTTGACCTAGTGATGCTTTTAGTACAGCTGCAGTTCATAGAGCCCCAATATAGCTTAAGTACCTTCCATGTGGGAGTTGTTAGTACAAACAACTACCCTCACTGGAGCAATGGCCCTATGTCATATGTGTTTGCAGACCAACATAATTAAGGGGTGCACCTGTTCACAAATAAGCTTTAGGTTAAATTTGAATTTGCTTCCAGTTTTTTTTTATCACTGTGCTAAAATCTTTGATGCAAATTCTTTTGAACCTCCTAAAATGATTTAAGCACTGAATTGACTTGGACACTCAGTCCTAAAATATTTAAGAGCCAAAATATTCAGTAAGATTGCAATGAAGAGCTGCAACAAAGGTATTAACAGAGCTTCGTATTCTCCTCCCATCACTAAATAAAACACAGTGTCCATGTAACAGCATCACAGAACTGTTATTAATTAATAACTAGTTGTTAAGTGTGAGCAACTGTTTATATTACATTGAACCTTTCTGATAGGAGCAAGCCCTCTTGCTTTAGTAGTTGTGACTCTGCTTAGTCATCTGATTGCCCCACGGCCACTGTTCACTCCAGCTCCGTTATCTGGGATTGCTGTGAAGAGATTACGTTATTTTGCATTAGCATGTTTTAGGAGCAGTATTTTGCCATTGATGATGGGACTGAAGAGTGGAAGAGGAGTTTTGGGGTGGCAAGATCTTCACACCTCCATTACAGTATGGGTGTGTAACAAGTAAAATGTCATAGTTACCCTCTCTTGTACCAAAGTTGACAGTGCTGCCAATTCTAAGATTTTATGAACACTATAGAAGTACCACCTTCATAATGGTACTGCTAATGCAACTAATGAACTGCTGATTCCTGTGGGTTCTGGGCTGTTACATCTAAAATGTATTTTACCAAAGATGCATCTGACTGAAGATGCAGGAAGTAACTGAATTTCAAACTTCAGCTCTCCCAAGTAAGTGAAGGAATAACACAGGAATTGTAACTTTTTGAAAGAACCACCAACTGGCTTCCCAGCCAGGAGGAATGAAAAGCATGTGGGCTAGGCAGGTAAACAAACAAATCTCTGGATGTTTGTTAAAATGCCCAAGCGTTTCATCTAGGCAAGAGTAAACATTATCAGCTCTATTTCTGACAGCATGAAAAGTCTCTTCGTGTAATATCTTGTATTAGATGGCAGATGCAGTCTGGAGAGTGAGATCCAGCTTTGCCCAAGAATACAAACCAAGTATTTTAAGGAATGGATTAACTGACTTAAGTGAATAGCATTCCCCCAACTCTGCAATATTTGTTCATTTTCAAACACTTACTTGCTTCTGAATAAACCTAAGATCAGAGGTAAGTGTAACTTGTCATTGCAGTGCTGGCTTCACTGAATTTCATGCCCCAATGATACATCACAGGTAGTAACAAGAATCCTGTGAGATCGTTTCCTTCCAGACAAGGTACACAAACCTTTTTTTAGCACTAAGCTGTAATGGAGCCTTTGCAGATGTCTAATTATTATCCCTTTTTACAGCAGAGACACGGAGCCAGCAGTGGTGTAAGGGAGCAGGCAGCCCCTACCTCCGGTGCATCAGAGCTGACATGTACCTGTGGTAAATCCCCTTCTTGATTAGGAACTATACTAACGGGGCTTGATTGTAAGCTATAATTTTTTTTAGTGAATCCCAAACCATATCTGAATGTGATGGTGAAATATTTAATCAGATGGCAATATTAAATACAACTCAGTAGGTAACAAATTAGGAGAACCTCCCTCTATATCCTTATCATCTCAGATAACCATAATTGAACTGCAGGTAGTATTGCTTCATAATCAATTTGTCGATACAGTGTGCCATTATGTTGTCCTAAAAAGCAACACATGAAAGGCACATGGAACACGTTGTCTATCCTAGCAAAGGACTGAGCTTGATTCCAAAAGTTCTCTTCCTGGGCTTCCGTTCATGGTGATTGCACAAAAAACCCTGTGAGCTGGGCTCGAGCAGTCTGCAACTGGCTGTGCAGAGACAGCTTGAAACAACAGCTCAAAGCGAGAATTATGAATTTCCTTGTTCATGTCAGTGAGGAACCAAGATCAAAACTGAATTATTTTCAGATGTCAAAATACCACTTAGCAGGGGTCTCTTACTGAGTAAAATAGCTCTCATTTTCTGCTTTTATGACTATTATTAATAAGATTTTTTTTTTTTAACATTGTAGATCTAATTCCATGTCTTTTGCCACAGCAGTTTTTCCGATTACTTGTATCAGCTATATCCCAGTCCTAAATTTGTCTAGTTTCCATGTAGGTGAATTTGGTTCATGCCTGTATTGGGTTTGCATGGCAAGGTTTTGGTAGCTGGGGGACATAGGGGTGGCTTCTGTGAGAGCTGCCAGAAGCTTCCCCCATGTCCAAGACAGCTAGTGCCACCGGCTCCAAGATGGACTTGCCGCTGGCCAAGGCTGGGCCAGTCAGTAACACCTCTGTGATAATATAATTAAGAAAAAAAGGGGAAGAGAAAAAAGCAGCACATTGTGCAGCTAGAGAGAGAGGAGTGAGAATATGTGAGCGAAACAACTCTGCAGACACCAAGGTCAATGAAGAAGGAGGGGGAGGAGATGCTCCAGGAGCCAAAGCAGAGATTCCCCTGTAACTTGTGGTGTAGACCATGGTGAGGCAGGCTGTCCCCCTGCAGCCCATGGAGGTCCATGGTGGAGCAGATGGCCACCTGTAGCCCATGGATGACCCCATGCCAGAGTGGGTAGATGCCCGAAGGAGGCTGTGACCCCATGGGAAGCCTGTGCTGGAGCAGTTTCCTGTCAGGACCTGTGGCCCCATGGAAAGAGAAGCCCGCCCTGGAGCAGGTTTGCTGGCAGGACTTGTGACCCTGTGGGGGACCCACGCTGGAGCAGTCTGTCCCTGAAGGACTGAACCATGGAATGGACCATGGAATGGACCCAGGCTGAAGCAATTCGTGAAGAACTGTTGGTCATGGGAAGGACTCATGTTGGAGAAGTTCGTGGAGGACTGTCTCCCGTGAGAGGGACCCCACGCTGGTGCAGGGGAAGGAGTCCTCCCCCTGAGGAGGAAGGAGCAGCAGAAACAACGTATGATGAACTGACCCCAACCCCCATTCCTTGTCCCCCTGTGCTGCTGGAGGGGAGAAGTTGGAAATGGGGAGAGAAGCTCAGCCCCAGAAACAGGGAGGGCTGGGAGGAGGTGTTTTAAGATTTGGTTTTATTTCTCATTATCCTCTTGCTGGATTGGTGAGTGATCTCTCTCTGTCCTTATCTCAACCCAGGAGCCTTTCATTACATTTTTCTCCCTCCTGCCCAGTTGAGGAGGGGAAATGATAGAGTGGGCTTTGGTGGGCATCTGGCACCCAGCCAGGGTCAACCCACCACAATGCCGTACCTAATGAAGAACTGACAGCCAGTTTTGGAGGTGCCATCTGGTCTTTGATAGCTCAGCTTTTAGTCATAAAATAACAAAAAAATAACAGCAAAAAAATAACAGCTGAAAAATCCCCAAGCCCCCTGTTTTGAACTGTTGTGGTTGGAGGGCAATAGGAAAAAAAACAAACCAAAACATTAACACTTAAAACCATGAATAGAATGAAGTCAACACAAAATTATCCCAATGACAGCCTGAAAGAGAAAAGGACAAAAATCTATGAATTGCACATTTTTTTGGTGAACTGTTTGCTTAGTTGCAGAATGATGACTTGAATGTTTGAAATGATCAAGCTCAGTACTCTACTCTTTATGCCAGGAATGAGGGAGGAAATGGAGGGGATGTCATAGTATGACTGGTCTTGAACATCTGAACAATTTACTGTGAGGGGTATCGTATTTTCAAAGTTTGTAGATCTTGTGCTGAGATTAAAGTTTGGAAGAAAGTCATCCCTTCCTTCTCCTTGTTCCAACTTTACTACAGACCAATTCTTGACCAAGATTTGAAGATGGTAGTATGTTCTGTCTGCCATAAGTAATACTGTTTCAAGAAACTGACTTAAAAGCATAGCTTCAGTTTTGATGAAATTTCCAATACCATTCTTTTATATGAATGATTAAAGGGATTTTGTCTGGCTTTTCACACAGGTGCTGAAGTGCTACAGCAGAATGAACCCACTGAAGTTAAGACTACATTTTTTACATTAGTCAGTATTTGTACTTAGATTGGACAACTAAAAATTACCTTTTAATTTCTTTACACAAGATTTATCACCAAAAATTCAAACTATGGGTATAATACTATAAATCCCAGAGTGTTTATTCAGTCTGAATGCTGTATAGCCATGTAGCTATATTACTGTATTTAAGAGAATGCATATGCCTCTCTTAAACAAGTCTTAAATCAGATTCAAAACTTCAGGCCAAACTGGGGTAGACTGACATTTTCTACAAGGTGTTCCTGCTGTCAGACAGCACTTTCAGCAAGACACAGTATTGCTACTCAATTTTCTTTTCAAACAAAAGAAATGATTGCTGAGTGTTAGTTCATACATTGTCTCACAAAATGGTTGAACCAGACTGTAGTCTTCATCAAAGCAGCCTAAGTACAGCCCTTATAACTGAAAGAGGGAGCCTGGAATTAGTGGGTAAATACATTGAAACTGAGCAACTGGCAGTTGGGACAGAACTAATTAAATTTAATAGCTGCCCCAAGTATGATTAAACACAATAGGACATCTTTGCTGTTTTGTTGGCCAAGGTCACTTCAGCCAGCCCATTCCGGTATGAATTAAAAAAAACCCCAAACAACCAAAACAAAAAAACCACAACCCTAAAGTATTCCTGTCTGTGAAGCTCAGTCATTTAATTGTAACCCCATCCACACTGGCTGATCCAACTCTTTTAGGACTTGATGGTTTTAACATTGATTAGTTAACCTGAGTGATGTGTTTTCTGATGTGAAGTCACTCTGATGCAGCAGGACTGGCTAGCAGAGCTATCACTGTCTGTAAAGTTCCCCTCAAAGCTCTTTTACAATCTGTCTGCTTTTATACCTACATGACCCTTAACACTGCCTGATTATTCCCTCTAGTAGTGTAAATGATGCACCATCACCATGGTGCATCACCGATGTACGTCAGATCATCTACCTGCTGTCCCTCAATGCCACTGTCCACTCAGGAGCATGGAGGCTCTTTGGGTGAAGCTTTTTTTGTGGATGTGTGCAGGTGAGAGTGGATTTGTGAAAGGCCTGGGTCCTGCCTGGTTGCTCCAGATGTGCTGTGGCCACATGGTAAGCAGGTAAGATGCCAAGCAGCTGCTAGGCCATGTGCTCCAAGAAGTTGTAAGGTGATGCACTTGGGAAAGTGGCACTGCATGAGTGCTGTTGAGCCCACTGCTGGGGGAGCTGGGATGAAATGGTTGAGAGGAAGATAACAACTAGCTAAAGCTAAAATAATTGTACTTGGCTCAGCCTAAAAGTAGTTTTTAATGCCCTTTATAATTAGAAGTTTGGTGGAGAGTAGTCTGCAAGAACTGATGCAGGGTTTGGACATTAAATGAAGATCAGCCCGTCTCCCTTGCAAACCTCCCACTTTTCGGCTAGTTCTGGCTGTAACTCTGTTATCCCTGATTACAAGTGTTCAACAGCTTGACTTTTAATTTAGTTACATTAGCTAAGGGGCAGTGTACTCTACAGACTTTAACTAGATTAAAAGACAGATCAACTGTAATTGGAGTCCCTGATTGAATTAGATTGGGATTACAAATATAATTGGATACCACCCTATTTGAGACACTTCAAAGGAAATATATCTTCAGAGCATGAAAGCTGAAAAATCAACAGACCTTTGGAAAACTCTTGTTCCTGTTTCCTGTGTGAATATAGCTAGTCCTGTATCGCTCCCAGTGCCTTCTGCAGAAAGATATTTTTTAAAAGACAATTGCACTGGTGGAAACTATAAACCAGACTTTTGACATACATCCACAAGTCAAAGGCAACGTAACCTTGCAGCTTCATAATCTTGCTCGTACTAGTGATACAGCCAGATTAGGCTAAAACTGTCCCTGAAAGGAGCTTTAAAACCTAGTAACAAGTTCTAAGTATGGACTAATAGGCCTCTGGTTTTATTGTAGGATATAAGCTAGGAGCCACAGTTTAAGCAAAGAATTCCTTTTGCTGACATGGCTTTTGCAGACATTTCCATTTGAAAAGAGCAGTTGGTTGAACAATGGACTCGGCCGCTGGTTCAGTGCTTGACACCTTGCAGCATGTAAAGGACAAAAGCCTGAAAACTGTTGGTTTTTTTTTTTTTTCATATGATATCTTTTCCTGTTTGTGGCCTTTAGTCTTTGCACTACTGTGAGCCTCCAGCCACCAGAGCTCTGGTTAAGTAGGTCACACCATAAACAGGCTTATCAGAATAACAGCAGGCTCATAACTCAAGTAGGAAATAGAGAATACATTTTGTGGAAGAGAAACAAAAATCTAGCAGCCTCTTAGCTGACCAGCCATGTGACAAAATGAAATTAAAATTCAACCCTCCAAATATCTAGTCTTATTTCAGTTTAAGCTTCCATAAAGATATCAACATTATTGAGAGGGTGCTCCATTCTGGTTCAGGCATAGAATGACTTTAGGTCTCTTGAACCTTCTACATCTTAGCCTCATTTGATCTCTTTATCCAGGCTCCTCAGAATCCCCCAGACATTCAAGGTCATACAGAAATAAATTATACAAGAGATATTTGCAGGGAAAACACCCAACTTGGGTTGCTTTTTGTTCTTTTTTGGATGTTCCCCCCTTTTTTTTTTTTTAACTTTCTCTTTTGGGTTTCATCAAAAACTTGCCACTCACTTAAAGAACACTAGTCCAGTTGTACACTGCTCATCCCTGGAGTCTCAAAGTGCCTTCCACACATGAAATATTGTTTAGAAGATAAAAATAGTCTGAGCAAATCTATAATCCCTTGACCCATTCCTTATAACACTCAGTCCTGGCTCCGTCCGCAAAAACTCAAGAGCAGCCAAGAACCTTCACAGGGTGCTCAAACAAACTGGAGTTACAGTTAATAAATTGTAATTGTGTTTCCTCATACTCTTTTTGCTGATTAATTGCTAACAGCATCTCCATTTAAAGGTACTGCAGGACAAATTGGATCCTGATTTATTTTTTTGACATCCCACAGTTAGGTATTTTCAGGGAAGAAGACAAATGCATTAAAGTAATTCCATGTCCCAAAGTGAGACCTATAACCATGAAAAAAAGGAGATATGAGACTCTTGGCTCCTTTGTGTAACAGATCATGGATATCTAGGAGAGGTTTTATTTATATGTCATTTGTATACACAAGATTTATGATTGCAATTAAGTTTCAGTGTAAATTAACCGAGCCTGTGTGTCTGTTTAATTGCAGGTGCAAATCAAGTTGGTAAAACATCTTTTTCTGCCTCTCTTGGATTTGTAAGCAGCTCACATCTGAGCTTCAAAACTCCATGTGTATATTTTGCAGATGACAGTTGTGCCTTGAAAAAAGCAACACAGATCCTAGCTCTCTTAAAGCTTCAACTAGTAAGTGGTTTCTTACACATTTTAATTAAAGTGGTTATTCAACAAGAAGCCCTTCTTGTTAGGTGTAGGTGCATAAATTCACTAAATTTTGCACCTCAAGAGAGTAAATCATATCCAAATATTGATATATGTTGAAAGTATTGATACAGCCGAAAAGGTTTCTGTCTTTCGCTTGAGATTTTCCAATTTCTAAGCCTGGTGTTATGTGACAACTTTAGCATGAGCAATCTTTATCTCTGTGCTAGTTAATTGAGGAGGGTCAGATTACTCTAAGGAGCCAATCACTTCGGGGTGGGGGTTGCTGTAATTTAGGACATCAGGAATTTTGGCTCTGAGAACAATTCTTTTCAAACTTCTCTTTTCATCTCTGAGATTAACTTTTAAATTTTCAGGGAGGAGGGGAGGGTAGATGGGGTGGGGGAGCAAAGCAGAAGCACTGAAGAGATTGGCAGTCACCTTGAGCGTACTAAAGGGTGACCAAAGAGAGGAAAAAATTGCAATTTCCTTTATTTACTAAGCTTGTTCCACTCCCGATTGTGTATGACTTGGCAACAATATATTGATTTTTCAGGAGTTTCTTTTTACAATTACAAAAGAAAACGAAATTACTGATTGGGAAGGAAAATGTCTTTGTCCTGTTTTGTAAAAGAAACATTTTTTTGTGTGTTTAGAAGGAACAGAAATGCATTGAAAGAAGAAAAAGATAAGGAAGAATATGATGCCACAGAAATCAATACAGAGAATTAGGTGAAATAGAACATCTTGTATGTTTTTTAGAAAATCATTTTTCATACGCTAAATACATTTGCAGACTTGTTTCCTACAAACCTTTTCACGTTGCAATTTGAGTCTGAAGCTATAGGCCTCCCCATAGCTTTTAAAATGGCTGGGAAGTATTTTTTTATTATTTTGGGAAAAGCAAGAGGTTAGGAAGAACTCAGGCCTTCAGAGACCATCTGAAGTAATCTTAAGAAACACATGATTTATCATCCCTACAGCCATGTAAAAAAAGGTATAAAGTTATTGCCTGGGGGTTGAAAGACCTGACCATGCATCATCAAGGTGCAGGGTATTACCTCTGTATGACACAGGGAGAGAAGAACTCGGTGCTGAGGTGGCACATCCTCCTCCAACGTACGCAGAACGCTGGTTGCTGGTTCCCCCAGACAGGCTTTACAAGAGGGGGGCTGTCTGACCTCAGTGTGAGTGAGTAATGGTGAAATCAAGGCTGACCAGCTTGAATTTTGAATGCTAAAGCTGCTCTCAGAAATGGTATCACCACCAACGATAACCAGGGACCAGTCTATCACCCTCATTTCCCCCTTTGCTATTTATTTTGGGCAGTCAATATGCTCAGGACTGTTTAAACACAGAAGATGACAAAACCCAAGTGGGCTTACAATCAGGAGACCTGGTGTTTTCTCTCAGGGTGAAGTTACAGTTTGGGATGAGCCAAAATACCTATTTACTGCCATCCCTGCTTCTAGCCAGGGGTGGGAAGAGGAAAGATGATGGCGCCGAGTCCTTAGGTGGGGTTTTCATGTTCACAGAGCCAAAGCCTCCCACTTTAGTTTGATGCCATTTGAGCATCAGCACTAAACAGCATCATGGCTAAACCAGCCTCTGCTCCCACCTCTCTTTTGTTCTTTTTATGCTGCACTGGCTGAAAAATAACCCAGTAAAAAGAAAAAAGTTGCTAGCTCAGCTGGGTCATTTCCTCAGACCACAGCCACAAAAAATGCTTGTGGGTCCATCCAGTGAGGTATGTGGGGCTGGACCACACCAGCCGTGGGCTGTAGCCTCCTGCCATCTACAATACCTGCACCATGCCGGGCTCTCCCTTGTTCAGTTCTCACTAATACAGCCCTGCACAGGGCAGGGTCAGGTCTTGTGTGTCCAGAAGTGATTTCTGCTTTAGAGAAGCTTGTACAGGGGGTTTTGCCACCAATGTGACTTCACCTCTAGGAAAGGGGAAATTAGTCTGCAATTGTGTAATTATCAGCCACCCTGAAGCTCAATTAATGCATTCCATAACTCTTCCAGAAAAGCAGGAGGTCTGCTGGATGCAGGGTGTAAGTATCAACAATGGGAATTTCTCCATCTAGCTTTATTTCTCCATATTTTTAATTGCATTAGTAGGGTGGTGTGTAAAGGGAATCTGCAGCTACTGGCTAATACTGATGAGCTGCGTGTGCCTGGCTGTGCATTATTTCAGGCCTTGCCTGTACGAATGGGGTTGCTTCAGCACAAGGAATTTTGCTGCAATAGCCTGGGGCAGCCGTACAAAAACAAACAGCCTCTCAGAAGAAATAACCTGAATGAGGAACCCAGGATGCAGTTTCCTGGAATGGAGTGGATTTACCTTAAACTGGAGTTGTATAGTATTGGCATAACTTTTTTCTTTTAAAAATACCCTGCCCATCCCCTCCTTTGCAGTAAATCACAGGCTTTTTTTTTTTTTTTTTTTTTTTTTCCCCCAAGGTTAAGCAGCTTTTCAAATATTTAGGTATCTACAGAGAGTTAATCAGGAACAGTGAGTCCAAAATAAGGCTTCATGTAGACAAAGACTCAAGAAGGACATGACATTTCATGAAACAAAGAAAAGCTTGGTCACAGCACAAACACCAGGCTTGCTTCTCCCAGAGGGGTGTTGCAGCTTCCCCTCCAACTTCTCCCATGACTCTGCAATGAAAAACCCTGAAGGTACTGGTTTACTAGCTCACTAGCACCCAGTCTAACCAAAGCACACTGCTGTCATACAAGAGAAGGATGAAGTCATCCATAAATTCACCTGTTTAGTCTTCATAAATCCTAAGGAGTGGGATGTCCAGCTCTTCATTTGTGCCATTACTCCACAGCCAGAGAAGAGTGTCTTCTCCCACAGGCATCCTCCAAACCTTTGGCTTGTTCCTCAGACACAGCTGGGAACACTGGTGGGATGGGGTGGGTGTAAATGGGCTCTGACAGCAGCAGTGTGACGTGTAACAGCTGAGGCTCTGGCCCCGGAATGCTGGTGACCCATCAGTTCTCTTCTACCTTACCTCCTACTTTCAACATTTATTCAAGAACACCTGATTTCATTTAATCAAGCCTTACATATAATTATGTGTCATCTGTGAAATATGATGGAAATTCCATCCATGTATGTGCAAAAAAAGAGGAAAAAAGTTTTAATTCACTAGTGCCTAGTTGAGGAGATATTTATGGAAACTTCCATAATTTTGGGAACCTACTATTACATGGCCAGCTGATGGCACTTCTGAAAATGAATGACTACTAATCAGAGCACTCATTGTTCATATCAAGCAGTTTCTTGATACAAACTGTTCAGTTTCAAGTTATGATATTTGATGTTTTATTTAAAACTGAAGTTCTAAACTGAAGCCTAGAGAAATAAATGAGTAGAAGAGAAGCCTTTCTTCTGCAGATTTATAAAATAATCTTAAAACATGTGATAATAAAGAAAAGCTTGAAAATGTGGGGTCCTTGAGGGGTTCATCCTAAGGTCGCCAACCCCCAGACAGTAAACAGAACATTTTCAGTATATGTATATATATACATATATATATATCCAGTATATATATATGTATGTAGATGTGTGTATATATAGATCTCCAGTATTTATATATATCCCTGTGTGTATATATCTATTTATATATACATATTAAAATATCAGATGACTTTAAGGTAATTTTGGAGCTTTTGGGCTAATTGAAGCTAGTGGTTGTTTTTTTTTGTGGTGGTGTTTTTTTTTCCCTCCAAATACCTGTAAGGTATAATGCCGTGTTTATTTCACTCTTATGTGAAATTTATTCATCCGAACCCAGTGCATATTCATTTTTCCAGATACTATCAATGATAAGTGAATAAAACAGGCATGAGAAATCAAATTTCAGCCTCTGGGAATCTGAGCTTTGGTCACTTTCTGGTTTTAGTCTGATGATCACAGTGGGTAAATAGATTGTGGAGATACTACTTGGAAGAGGTAATAAAAATAAGGAGAAGAAATCTCAAGCGAGATAGGTGGGAGGAAGTGAAGTAACGTGCAAATAAAAAGAAACACACATTCTAGGGCTGGGGAAGGACAGGACATCACCGTGATCGATTGGCTCCAAGTGACAGATTCTTCAGAGGTAGAAAGATGCCTCAGCAAGACTGAGTTTAGCTAAGTGGGCAGATCCATGGTGGGCCTCTAGCCATAAAACAGACTTGCCAAATTGCCTTTGATTCATTACATTTATAAGAGTTTAAAAAGCATGTAAAATATCTTAACTTTTTTTTTTTTTTTCCCCCCTCAGGAAAGAATAAACATAAATAATGCAGGAGAAGGCTGAGTTCAGTGGTATGGAAGCAGCACCCACATGAATCCTGATGAATCTGAGATTAGGGCATCTGGGATCAGTCCCATGTGAAGTAAGACTCTGGGGACAAATCATGGCATCCAGGGAAGAAAACTTTTATCTAAGTAGCTGGTTATTGCTGTGCTTGTACAGCTCATCATCTCTATCTTCTAGAAACAGATTCCCTCTGCAAGGCACTTGCACAGAACTTTCACTGCAGCATCTGAACACCAAAACTTGATTTTAGGACAGTAGAAATTATGATGTGGGACTAAACCAGGGGAATGGGAAGGGGTCTGTCTCATTCAATAACCTCTTTTGCTGCTGGACATCATTTGATGCTCAGGCAAGATGGTATAAAAGACCATGCAAGATAACCAGCCACCACATTAGGTGTAATCTTGACCTGAAAATCAGAGTATAGATTAGACCCTGAAGCCTGAGGTTAAACAACCCTCGCAGAAATGCCATTAGCAATAACAGTTAAACAGAGATAGTTCTGTCATCCAGCCTGTGCACAAAACGTTTAAAATCCTTGTCTCAGTGGCCATGAGTCCCACAGTGCAATAAATCACTTCACTGAAAAAGCATTTCCTATGAATTTGCTGTCTTGTATAATAAAATATCTCTTGAATGTCATGTCCCCTTTTTATGTGTCTTTCTTCAAATTTTAAATGATTTTACTTCCTGCTGGAGTCGGGCTATTGTTTAATCTTTAAAAGCTTCTTGCTTCATTTTCAGAAGTGCTGAGCACCCACAAATAGAATCAGTGGGCTCTGTAAATGTTCAAGATCTTTTTAAGATCAAGGCCTGGTTTTGATGCTTAGCTGGTTCAATGATGCCATTGATCTGAGCCCATTTGATGTAAGGGGTTTTCCAATTAGCAGCTGGAGGAGGATCACACCTTGGGAATATATGCTTCATAAAGGGATACAGTATCTCCTCCAAAGAAGCATTTACAGAATTAAACCCCAAAATGAGCCCAAACCCCAGTTTCTGGTTCTCCAGCTAACAACTTACCTTCTGCAGCTCTAAGTAGTATTTAATCTTCTGAAGAATAATTACTGCTTGCAAACATGTTAGCAAGAACAGCACAAGATTGGCTGAGAATCCATATTATACAATTATTGGGTCTTGCTGTGGTAATGTGGGTGGGCTGAAGGCTGAATTTTCAAATAAAAGATGCCCAGGGAGAGAGCAAGGGTGCAGTTGAGCCGGCCCATAGCACTGAGACTGTTCTGTATCTGAACTTACTCAATGGAAGTAAAATATTTTGCTTATAAAGAATTTTCATAAACATGTCTTAGGATGTGTATTAGAGGTACGTCTTAGGATGTGCATTAGGAATAAGCTAAACAAGATGGTATAAACACAGGAATGGCTCTGTAATAGGAGAATAAATGGTCTGCCTCTGCTTCCTGCAGCAGCCCCTGCGGAGGCTGCGTGCCTGGCGAAGTCTTCGGCCGCAGCGAGGAACCGCAGAGGATCAATCCCCCTGACCAGGAGTTGGGTGTTTAAATCTAGGAGATGCCTAAATATAGAAGCGCATGGCTAATTCCAGGATCCCATTTTTAAAATGTCTTTAACTTGCAACCACATCTCACTTATCTTCAGCTAAAATTAAAAAGGGCAGATCTACCTCAAGGGATGTCTTGGTGCCAAAAATATCTGAGAGTTTCTCAGGCAGTGGAAAGAACAAATCAAAGAGAACAAGGAGATTTTATTGGGTTGACTGTTAAACATTTATCCAAAGTGTCTGCTAGATTTTGAAAGGTATTTAGGTGTTAAAAGGTACAGATAGACACATAAGAAGCTTTCAAAAGAGTCTGAGGAGGTCAGGTGCCCGATTTACATTGACATTCAGAAATACCTCAAAATTAGTTTCCCTTTACTTTTATTGGCCAGTCTTGATTCTCATTAAACCCTAACTTAGGCAAACCTCAGCTAGAAAAATCAGATGTTCAGTATTTAAAATCTGGTAGATGCCTAAATATAGATGCAAACGTATAATTTGAGACTTCCACTAAACTTCTATTTAAAACTAATACCACATCTACCCTATATAATGGGACAAATCTGCACTGAATAATAATTTAATTCAAATGCTTTCATCCAGATAAAATGCAGCAATTGAATTAAAATCTGCAAGGATTTTTGGAGCCAGGGTGGACAGTGTAAGTTATAATCTAGTTTATGGTATAAAGTACTAAATATATGTCCATGCTATTCATCAGACAGAAATGTTTCCTGTGTGATGTAAAAGAAATATGGTAAAGATTAATTTAATTATGCATTTATAGATGAAACTATGTTTCTAATATTTTGTAACTAACAATAACTTTAAAGGCAACTGTAAATATATAGTATTTTGGAACCTTAAGAGATTAGAATAAATAACATATGGACCAAAATAATGTGTGAGGCCTGGATTATGGTTTTGCTAACATCACTTTTAGAAGTATGATACTTTACTGACAAATAAGGCCAGCAAAAAAGCCAGCTCAATATAAAGTCAGTAATATTGGCCAGAAAAAGGACTTTTTACTAGCGAAACTGAGACCTGATTTAAGCTAAATTGACAAAAAGCCAATATGTTCTGTGCTGGTGAGGTTGGACAGGACTGAAACACTCCGGTTTCTGGCACGGCTGTATTAGCAAACCTGTGAGGAATAAATAACTCCTCATTTCTCAGTTGTCAGCACCATCCCTTGAAAAGCTGCAAAATAAATTAGAGTTTTCATCTATTTTATCTAACCATCACCTTCCTGCTTGCAACTCTGTCAGAATACTTTGGAACAAGGTGCGTGATTGAGTTTTGGTGCCCCGGCAGCGTCTGCGGGTTGTAACATCCTCTCCCCACGGCTGGATCTGCTCTGTGTCCCTGGAGCCAGTGCTGCATGGAAAGGTGAACTTCAGTGAAGTTATAGCAAAGACAAATATCGCTCTCTCTTTCTCTGCCTCATCTTCAGATGGGAATTGATGTCGTTACCTCATCACAAGAGGCTCCTGGGCCACACATGACAAACACATTAGAGGAGGGGCCGTGCTAACAAAACAACAAAAAGTTTACTTTCTTGATGGAGCAATTAATTTTGATGATTATTTTTTGAAACGGTGGCTCTGCTCTATTCTCTCCCTGTGGATAGGTGTCAGATCACTCCTGTGAGAAAGGGGAACAGCAGCAGCAGCTGTGGAAACCATTTGCACTCTAATAGTGTTTCTGTGGCATCCCCAGTGAAAGCTCCACCATGTAACGAGCAGAGACAATTTCCCTGTGATAGTAAACAAAGAATATCCATGTGAAGACAGTGTATGTGAAATCGTTCTTGTTCAGCCTTTTCTTTTCTTTTTTTTTTTTTTTTTTTTTTTCCCATTCCCCTGTTTATTTTGTGCCCTCAGCCTGATTAAGGTCCCCTTTTTGTGTTTCTGCTTGGTCTTGTAGGCTGCATCACTAACAACTTGGTGCTATTTAGTTTTATTTGCTCTTAAAATGAACAAGGCATTCTTAGGATGTGTTATGTGATACTACTGTTTTGTTACTTCCCCTGGATAATAAATAGTCTGGAAATTAATGATTTATAAAGGGTTAGTGTTTGTGTGACAGAAACTAGGACAAGTGGCTTTACTCAGATCCCGCTTGTGCCTGTAACTCCAAATATTTTAGACTATTCACCTCTGATTTGCAATTATTCAGAATCCTGACTAATACACTTTTAACACATGCAAGTCAAACAAATATTTAGTGCTAATGCAATGTCCACTGATGAAAGAACATAGTAGAAATCACAGCTCTACTTTCTTTGCAATGAAATACGTACACAGCTGAATTATATTAGAAAGGGACAATTCTGCATGGTAAACTCCAACCGGACCTTGTTTGTTGTACAAATAAGCTTCAACCCTCCAGGATTTAGGAAGACAGAGTATCATCCCCTTGCACGCTGCTGGGAAGCAATTCTCCCATGGGGTCAGTCATCAACTGCATGTCGCAGGCTATGACTAACCTTATCTGTGGATTCATGTTACGGAGAGTTTGGAGGCAACTGTGGTTTCCAGCAATCCAGGAGCCCCTCCACATTGCTTCTTCCATGCACCACAGTCCTTCCTGTGCTGGCCCATCTAGTTGTGAAATCAGTCTGTCATCCAGTTCAGGGAACTGATCCAGCTTAAATACACACACACACACAACACAAAGGACAGAGACCCAGATCAGGATGGGAACTGGGAAAGGTGTAATGGGGCAAGAACACTCCAAGCTCTCTCTGTCACCAAGCCCCTTCTGCCATGAAGCTGTGGTCACTGATGCCACAATTCAGTCTGTAGGTTTTAGACCTTTTAAATAGTTATCACCTTATGTCAAATACAGTAAGGAATGTACTGCCTGGCACATAAGGCTTGGTCCTGCAATAAAACTTAATTGTTTATTGACTTAAGACAACATTTACACTGAAAAAATTAATATATTAATATCTGCACACATACTCAAGTGCAATTGCCTTGGACTTGATTTAGCTCTCACTGAACTGTACAAGCTATCTCCCATCCACATACCCTATTTAATGGAAAGATGCTCAAACACACCCTTAATAAATAAAACTGAGTAATACTAGGTGATGCTACACAAAATTTTGAGATCACTACTAAAAATCATTGCTGTGAATAGCTGTTGCTCCAGCTGAATTTTGGAATAACTCCATAGACTGAGGAAAGAGCCTTTTTTTAGGTGGTGCACCTGCACAAATGCCATTAAAAATCCAAACAGAAATACTAGAAAACAGTTCTCATGTGAACTCACCAACGTTTTCATGATACAAGTGTAACTCCCAGGCAGAGCATGTGGGATATATAACACCCTCAAACAATGCGCTTTTGTTAGTGAGCTCAGGAGAGGCTCCAGTATAATTTACCATACAATGGTTCAGTGTAAGGGATGTGCAAATCTCTAAACATCCCCCCTCCTCAGTCTTTTGTGATTTTGAAACAGCACAGTAAGATCACATAACCTAAACTGCAGATGGAGGGACAGAATGGACCCACCAGCCACCCCAACTCAGTTACTGAGACTCTGGCTCAATGTCTTTAAAATACTTCCAGCATCATGGATCAGTGGCCACAGGAAAAGGAATAACATGATGGTGTTACATGTGGGGTTCTGCTCATGCACGCTTGTAAGTGCTATGTAAGGTTTGATGTCTTTCACGGACTTTCTGAGAATTGCATGTGGACAGGAGTCCCTCTACTCATGGCTGATGCCTACAGAGGACCTGCCTTAGGAAGGGACAACTTACCAACCTTAGAGTTTTGGTAGCAAAGTACATCAGCAGTTTGTGAATGGAAAGATTGAAAGGTGCTATGAAAATTGTAAATTGTTACTGTATTTTTCCAAAAGATTAATGTCAGATCCTCAAGAAAAGGGCATGTCTACAGGCTGCTAATTTATTACCAGTAAAGCTTGGTTTAATAAACTTGTGGTAAATATTTTCTGCTTTTAAGACCCTTTAAGGCTTCAAAGGCTCCCATTTGCTTCAGGGTCCCTAGGGAAGCTGGTGCCAATGAGACATGTTTCATTAATTATGTTGCACAAATAAGCCAAATATTGCACAAATGTGTGTAGCAACACTGTGAGGAATGCAGCAAGGACTCTTCCTAACTTCACACGGAGCAGAGCCACCCAGCTGGGTGCTCTTTTGAAGGATAGTTAGGGCCTGAAGAACACATTTGGGTCCTGCCAAAATTGTATCGTTACCATTTAGGTCAGCACAAAATTGCTGATAGTTTTCCCTCTGGAATTCACAATCAGGCTATCTTTCCCAGTGCATGGCTCTGTTAAAATAGGAATAGAAGGAAAAAGCACACTGCAGGGACAGTGCAGATCCCTCACATCTTGTTGGGTTGGAAATTGTGCAAATATTGTGAGATACCGGAGGATGATGAAGTCTGAGGTTGTGTTCCCACGAGTCATCTTTGCCTGGACAAGGTTGAAAATGGGGCATCTCGCTGTGAGGAGCCTGGAGGTGAGATGTTCCTGGGTCAGGTTCAGAGCCAGGGTCCTTTAGTGCTGGAAAATGAAGATATCAGTGCTGTGAGCAGTATGCTGCAGTAAAACTGAATATACTAGGGAAAGGGAATAACCAGAACTCCACAGCCAGTAGAAAAAGGTCACTGAAGCCACACGATGATTGAACCTTTCAGGAGGACTGTTGGAAAAGCTACAGGCAAAGATGTTTTTCCCAGAGTGGCACACAGGGATGGAAACCCTCATTTTGATTCTCACTTTGCCTTTTTGCTTGTGTAACACACACATAGACCAGCAAAAAGCTGCATCTTGTCTGGGCAGGTGAAAGTTCCCTGTTAAACACGCCCTTGATAAACTGCAAGGCTGGAGATAAACTCTTAACCAGTCCCTCTAAACCAGCTATTCTCACAATCTATGTTTTCCTGGTAGCTGAGAAGTAAAATTAACAAAAGCTCAGTGGTAACTGGAAAACAGAGAGTTGTTGTTTGACTGGACACAAGAGCAATTACAAACGCACACTGAAGTACTTACAGCTGAGGGAGACCTTAAGAGCATACATTGACAGTGTGCCATATGTCAGGGCACATGCTGCTTTATATTACTTGGTGCAGTTTTGTGAAGGAACTGTACTTGCCTTGTATATGAATTTTAAATGAATTGTTAACACATTTTATGAATCTGGTAAAGGGGTGGTGATGTGGGAGAGCGTACATGTCTGTTCTGTGAGATGGAGTAAATAAATCATGACTTTCACAAGATAAAACTTTATTGAGTAGCAATAAACGACAGAAATACTTCTAACAGCATTTAAAGCCGTGTAAAAGAAAGCACGAAGGGCTGATTTCCCCCGAGTACACGTGCTTGTAACAGCTTGTGTTGCACTGATGGGAGAGAAGGTGCTTTGCTGGAGGAGCACTGGCTGTCACGCACCATAACTCCTTGCGTCTTCAGTCCATAACGTCTTTCAGCACCTACTTTTGCTGCTCACAGTATCTACAACATTTTGGTGCCTTTCCCTAGACATATTCTCTCACTCTGCCTTTCCTCACCATAAATTCCTTCCTCTGCTTTTTTGTCCTGAGGACAGTTTTGAACCAGAGGACACATCATCTTGTGTCGCCCTCCTACCTGGGTTCACACTCTGAGCATGTGGGGGAAGTTGTTCTCTAGCATAACACACTCAAGGTCACTGGGGATCAGGACACCAAAATTAGACTGAAAAGTGTGCAAAGCAAATTCCCATAATTTGCTCTTGAAGTTCTTTATAAGAATATCTTTGGCCATTTGTAGTGGGGAGGGTAAGAGCTGCCTGGTCGGCCTCTGCAGCTGGGGACGGACTCTAGAGCATCTTGGGCAACACGTGCAGGAATGGCACCACAAATTTTGCTTCATGTGCTGGTGACTGACATAGTGTTACAAATGAAGCATTAGACATCCAGAGGAGAAAACTACCTGAATTGGCATAAAAAACTCTGGTAGCTTGAGCAGCGTGGACCAGTGTCCGAACACACAAAAGCAAGGCACCTTTTTGAGAAATATTTACTCAGCTTTAAGAAACATCTGCATAGAAGTTGGACTCTGAAAAGAGCTTTTGCTGCTATACTATTTCCAACAGCTATTTTTTTTTTTGCCAAATCCTCTCAGGCAGCAACAGATTATCTCTTTTGATAGAAAGAAACTAAATAATTTATCTGGACTTTCTAAACTGGAAAACTATAGTTCTACATAATTGACATCAATGTTATAGATTTACTTTACAATTTTATTCATGAAAATCTCTAAGTCTAAATGATCAGTTCCTGGATTGCTTGCAAGATTTCTGAATTCTGTTTACATCTCAGGTATTTTCAGCATCTCTCTGTTCACAAGACATTGATTTATGCTGCTAGAAGCCCGTTTGCCTGTCTTGCCCTGCCCTTTCATGGTGGCTTTTAGTGTTTGCTTTTGTTTAAGACTATCACTACTTATTTTAAATAAACCAGTTGTTTAAAAAGGCACTTACTCATTCTCTGTTTGTATTTATTTCTCTGTCCTTCAAAGAAAGAATAGAGGACTGTGGAGGTAGTATTCTGGGGAACATAGTATCTACCTGAATGTCTTTCCCTTCTTCACTGGCTTGTGTACCTGAGTTTGTCGAGTCTCCAGGAACATGTGGGTCTCTTTTGAATGTGCATCAGCAGAACCTCCAACCTTCAACACACTCCTCATCCAGCTGTACTCTACAGGCTCCAGCTTTCCAGAAACACAAAGCCCATGGGATCAATCACAAGACAGACACTGTCCAGGTTGGTGTCCAGAGTCCTACCTTTATTCATGTTTGCTCCTTCCTTCAGTGCTCTTTCTCTGCAGTCCACTCCTGCCTCTGCACTTCTCAGGGACTATCTGGCCCCTGAAAATTTGGTTCATGTGCTATGGCCATTCAAGAAAGTTAGTTCTGCCCTGGGTGGAAGCTGGAGGTCCAGATGCAGCTTGAAACGGAGCCACTCTGTTCTTCCTGCAGAGCTGCAAGAGGAATTGCAAAGTAGACAGGCAATGTAATACTTGGAGATTTAGAGAGCCAGGACTACTTTCCACAAACCATGAAGGTGGGAAGCAGGAGTAAAAATTTGTACCAGAGTATTTTTTATCATTTCTCTGAAGTGCAGTTTGTACCAGGTGAAGCCAAGAGTGGATATATGCAAAGATACCTCCACTTCAGACATGTTTTCCCAGTCAGGCCTGGCAAGCCTGCCCTTTAAAGAGCTGAACTTGAAATACAGCTGTGGTGATGGTACTCATATTAAGATATTACAGTACAGATATTAATTGGAGGACTACTCTGCAGAGGAATATTTTTCTCCAATATTGAGTCAAAGATATTTATCTAAACAAACCCAAACAACCTTTACTTCCAAATGTTATGTAAACAAGTGTTTATAAAGTGAGAAATATTATCCTGCTTTACCCCAGCACTATCAAGAAGCAGTTCACTAAATTTGTAGGTGCAACAGTGACCCAATTAAGTCAATGGCAACATTTCCACTGTACTGAACAGGACCAGGTTTGCGATCTGTAATTTGTGAAATTAGGATTCTCAAGCTTTAGATCTCTAGTTTGATTTTGCTCCAGAACTACAATCTGGTCTATTATTTCTTTGCTCTTCATGGATATTGGGATGATCATAATTGGTCAAAACTAGGAAAATGGAAAAAAAACAAACAAACAACAAAGTTGTCTTGTACAAAGACAACACAGGCAACATCACTTTATGCTCCCAGGGAAAGTTGGCACTTTACAGTCTCAGATTTTGTGCAACTATTCCCTTAGTCCAGCTCTGCGCTCAATAAAGACAAGAGGAATGTCCATCATCCCCAAAGTTTCTTGGTTCCCAGAAAAGCTCCCCTTAAGCCTCAGAGATACCCACAGAAGCAAACAGATGAATCTTTCTTCTCAGTAAAAAACAATTTTGTAGACTAATAAAGTTAAAAAAAAAAAAAAGTCACTTGCCTGATTGATCCCTTTTGGCTGAATGTGAAGTGGAATGAAGCCTCTTGCAATGGGACAGCCTTACTTTTCCTGTAGTGCACTCACTGCAGACTGCAGTCCAATAAATCTGCTCTTTGGTGTATCCACAATACATCAGCTGATCAAGGCTCAGCTGAACGCTCTATGCTTAGTGACGATATAACAGAGACCCGAGATAAGTAACTTTATATATACATGACACTAATCCCTGCTCCATCCAGACATTTTTAAAACATCTTGATATAGAATTAAAACAGAGATGTGAAAAGAGGTGAAATTATTCAGGATATACAACGGAGGAATTTTATTACCATGCTGACTGCGTTATAAATCAAGTGCTCTGTAAATGCAATAAAACAATTGTTTAGTCTGCATGATTCATACCACAAACCTCAGTATTCTGTGTTTTGATCTTATTGCAGCAATAAACTGTCTAGACAGCAATTAACAAACTGTTTTTTCTTCAGATGTTTGGAGTGCCTTTGCTGCCTGATCAGCACTCAGAAATACGGGGCTTTTTCTCTATTCCTATTAATTATCAGGTTGATCAAGAAGCATGGTTAGCCATTCTCTGTAATTGTACAACATTTCTCTTCAAGTGAATTGCTATAGGAAAAGTACCAATAATATTGTTTTTCATTAGTACTAAGTAGCTAAGATAAAGATTTATTTTACCGTGGTGCTCTAGAATGAGCTTTAAAGTATAATTTATACTGAGCAATAGCAGGCCATTTTAGACCCTGATTCAACAAACGGTTTATGCATATGCCCAACTTTAAATATATAAGTAATCCCAGAAGAATGTGTGCATTTAAGTTTTGGTGCATGACTCTACTTTGCTGAATTACAGCCAAATAATTGATCCCTCATATATAGTTATCCCTTATCTTTTCACACAATAAGTGTTGCAGATGTATTGTGTTTTGGTCTTAAGTTTAATGGCTTACCCACGGGAGGTGAGATGGAAGAGGTCCTAAAACCTGGGACAGCTTCTAGGGGAGAAAAGTTACTTGAGAAAGGCCTGCAAAAAGAGATCGAGATCGTTTCTTGAGATAGTAATTTAACACTTGTGATACAATGAAGCCTTTAAAAACTTATAATTACAGATAGTTTTACAGAAAGGTAAACAGAACTGTGTGCCCCATGGTGGCCTGTGCAGGTGAACTCTTCCTTTTCAGGGAGGGTTTAAGGTGTGAGAGGCATCCCCTCTGCAGCTCAAGCGAGGGTCTCATGGGCTGCAGTACACTTGCTCAGCACAAACACCAATGTTGTAAATGTATGTTTCTGCATTTGTGTTTAAGCTCATGAAGCAGAGAATGACTCATCACACATCATTTCCCTTATATGTCCTGGTTTTCAGCTGAATTAGAGCTAGGTTTCCTGTTAGGAGCTAGAATAGTGCTGTGTTTTGGTGTCAGCTTGGAATGTGTTATAAGAAAAACATTGATAACATACCAACTTTTTCATTTTGTTGTTGGAACTTGAAATACTTCATGTTTTGTTAGTCCACAAGTATAAGATCTGTGGTGAGGAATATTTAAATTAATAAGCTAAATTGGCATTTGGATATTCCAATAGGATATACCATATCATAGAATGTCAAGTTCAGTATATTATGAGGATCTCATCCTCTTTTGCTCTCTCTGGCTTTTGCACTTCTGGGATTGTCGTTTCTCTGGGATTGTTATCTGGGAATGAACCAGGTCTGGTCAGCAATTGTACTGTTTATCACTTATTTGTATATTTTATGACTATTATTATCATCATTATTATTTTAATATCATTATTATCTTAACTTTTAATTTTATTTCAATCCTTAAATTGTTCTTATCTCAACCTATGAGACTCCTTACCCTTGCCCACCCCAATTCTCTCCCCTATCTCCTGGGAGCAGGGGGTGAGCAAATGGCTGTGTTGGCTGCTAGTCAAAAGTGAAACCACCACAACGACGAGTGCTCATCACAAGCAGTGAGGCTGTAAAGGTACGTGTCTGTGTGTGTGATTATGCTCATAAAGCAGAGTGACTCACCACACATCAGTTCCCTTATACAGCTCCGTGCTTCGGGAGGTGGATGTAACTCTATGAAACTTAGAGGAGATGGAAACAAGCAATCTGCGATTTGCACTGGTATAAAACTGCAAAGCAGCGTTTTGTTGGCTTTTGGGACATGCCGGCTGTTCCAGCTGGAGCCGCTCGGTGCCGGGAAAGCCGTGCTGGACAGCTCCTGCCACCGGGAGAGGGGCTGGGGGCAGCGGGAGGCGGGTGGGGTGGGGCTGCGGGACCACACCATGCACCTGCACACGTACACGAGGAGAAATAGTATGGTAAGTTCTGCTGGAGTGAGCTCAGGTCTTTGGGCAGCGGAGTTGCAGCTGAACACCCGGCGGTGGCTGGAAGAAACATCTAGAAAATTCAGCCTGGGTGCTCGGCTTGCTTTGGTTTGGACACATCATTCCACAGGATTTGTCTGTAATGCTAAGTCAGTGACTACATATGGGAGAACTCCAAAGCAAAATGAAGAAATTAAATTTGGAGCCGCTTATGAGAAGTTATTTGAATAATAATCTTTCTTTAAAGAAAAAAAAATATTAAAGTCTCTTTTTATCATCCTCTGTTGTGGCAGTAGAAGGTGGAATAAGAAAAAAACAAAAAACAACCCTAAAAATGTAGAGAAAGGAGAGGGAAAAACTACAATTAAATCTGGTATGATTAAACCTCAAAGTGAAAAAAACAACAAATTAGTTGAAATGTAACTTCACAGTGTTTCTAACAGTTCTGGAGTACGGTGCTGTGTCTGCAGAGGTAAAATATTTTATCTCGGTACAAAAGAAAAGATGATGGGCCTGATATTGATAAAGAGCCTATAACAGACACTTACCAACCTGACCAACAGTGCAGTGCAAATGGTACTTTTAAAAGAAAAAGGTTGTACAGAAAGACATGAGAAATATGATGAAACTTGGGAACATATTTTTGGAGCACTATGTGGGTTTATGAAGTACTACAAGGCTTTTAATTTGTTAGCAATATCTGTACTCCACAGCATCTTAAAAATAAATACCTGGTCTCTCACCCATATGATAAGGTGAGTGATTCTCGTGCACTTGCAGAGGACTACATAAGTTTGATGTTCAGATGCTAAGGACTCAAAATACCTCAATGCAAGTGTCTCAGTTATTCATCTATCTGTTGATGGTGATCCAAGTGTTGCAAAGGTTTCTTTGAGTGCCTGTATTAGAGCTTCCTTTGCTTTCCTGGGAATATTTGCAAAAAAATAAGCACAGTCCTGC
>NW_010300227.1:84184-98237 GCF_000700745.2 Antrostomus carolinensis | reverse complement strand
TCAGGAGCATGTTTCAGGTTTCATATCTACATAATTTCCCTCTACAAATTAACAACATAGACAAGTAAGAGGCTTAGCTGCCCCTCAAACACAGACAGGTGTCCTCATCTCATTCCTGAAAAACAAAACAAAACAAAACAAAAAACCCAAACCACCAAAAACCAAACCAAAAAGCTCAAAACCAACCTAGAAGGAAATAACCCAGAAGCTTTACCATGTTGTGTTTCATTGAGCAAGGTCATGGTAACAGGGGGAAAGGAAGATTCTGCACGGAGATGTAGGAGGATATGCATCTTACAGGTTATTGATTGAATAATTGATAAATCCAGCACACTAATTCTAGTGGGGATGTCAGGATTTGTCAGTTACATCTGGAGGGGCTGGAGCAGATGTGAGGGGAGACTATTTAAGTGTGACTCTGGGAAATGTGGGAACCACTGTAGGAGTCAGTGAGTGCCCCATAATCCACTGACAAATACTTGCTACGTTGGTTGGGTTTTTAAATTTCAAAGAGTTTTGCTGAAGGAGTTGTATGTACACCATTTATAAAACCCTCCTCTTGTTTCAGCACTTTAAAAAAAAAATTAAAATAAACTAATTCCTTTGCAAAGCTTGGAAAGGAAGCTTGCTTTCGTTCTAATTCGCTTTTCCTCTATCATACATGAACACAGGGAAGATTTAGCAGGATTGCCCATGAAGTCAGACCTGCAGCTTTGACATATTTCCGAAAAAACCTTTTGTTTAAAAAAAAAAAAAAAAAAAAAAAAAAAAAAAAAAAGGAAAAAATGTAGAACTATGCAGACTTTTCAATTATTAGGAAACACCCACAGTCAATCAAATCAAATTCTGAGCTCTCTAACCTTGAAAGTGCCCCTTTAAATTAACTTTGCAGCCTGGAAACACACAAACAAAATGTTTTACAGACTTTATCTGAAGGAGAAGCGGTGGCGAAGCTGAGTTTGCTGCGAACCAAGCGCAGGCAGGAGATTCGTTTCGCTGCGCTGACTGGGCAGACTGGTGGGATGCTGGGGCTTCCCTCTCCCGGCTGCCCGGAGGATCGCTGCGAGGGTCAGGGGGAACTGACCCTGCCCTGGGGGGCCGGCACGGGAGGGACCTGGCCCCGCAGGGACCTGACGATCGCCCCGGCCACCCCCGGGGCCAGCGACCGCCGCGTCCGGGAAAGCGGGGACAGAGCGGGAGATGCGGCCGGGTGACTCAGCCTTTCCGAGGGCAGGATTTTGTCCGTGGGTTTAATCCACATCGACAGGCTCCTAAAATGTAAATCACACTCTGTCCTCTGTCCCCAGGATCTGAGCCCATCGAACTCCCCCACCTAACCAGGCACCCTGTGACATTCGTGATGGCGTGCTGGCACTTCCAAAATATTTCTAAAAGGCAGTTAAATAGAACTTAAATCAATTTTGCAGGTTTTCATGCAGGAAAAAAAAACAACAAAACAACCCAGCACAAACTTTTCCTTTTTTAAAAAGAAAAAAAAATCTTAGGCGTGAAAACACATTTCCCCTGTTCACTTGTAAATTTTTCTTCAGCTCAGAAGAAAAAAAATAAAATCCAGAGGGTAAGGGCTGTGCTGATGAGTCTTAAGAAGGTGGGTGGAAGGCAAAAAAAAAAAAAAAAAAAAAAGTAAAGAGAGATCTGATGTGTCTTTTGTGCTGCTGCACAGAAACTGCTGCCTGTAATACTCCAGCCAGGCACACTCATTGTACACCAAACAGCAAAATAGCAGCATTGTTAAGCTGGATTGCTGAATTTCATTAGTTTCTCTCTCCTCCCCCCTTTTATTTTACACAGAGGTAAACCCGTGTTTTCACAGGGGATGGAAAAGCAGACTTGTTTAACTATTTTTCAAGATTTTTTCTACAAGTACAGACAGTTTCTACAGGAGAGAGGTACTGTTGTAACTGCTAACTATATACAACTGCTGCAAGTTTATTTTTTCTTTCATATTATTTATTTTAATGTTAATTAGTGTTGGATCTTTCACATAAGAAGTAGCACCCCTGGCACCCATCTTGCTACCCAGAAAATATTGAGGAAAAAAAAAATCAAATTATTGATGGAAGTGGTTCAAAACAGAAACACAACACTCCACATAACTCACCTGCTTTATAGCTTTATTTCAAATTCTATATTCAGATCAACGTCTTCAAAATGCTCCTGTCTTTCTTCAAACCAAGCCTGAATTTACTGAAGAGCAAAAGTCTTATAGCAAGAGCAGCCCATCTAGCTCAGTTTTATAGCCAAATCAAGAATAAAGAGCTTCACCTGGTTTTGACTCAAAAAATCAGGTGATATTAATCTATTTCATCTAACAATAACTTTGGGAATTAGCTTTCCTTTAAACTTTGGGGATTTAAGTGGATATGCATCAGAACCTGGCAGAATATTCTAATGAATGCCATTTATCTCTCAACATCAAGATTTACATAGCTCTCAATGTAGCCTTGAAGAAAGACAAACCAAAACAAGCTGAAAATTTAAATATTCCAAATGCATTTTGTTGCATTTTTTTCCCAGTTAATGCTGCCGAACAGTGAATCTAATTAACTGGACACAGGAGGGCCTTTATGAATGGAATGTAACATAACCATACAAAGTAATCTCGTTACATTGTAACAAGAGGTTAAATACCACTTCCTGCTATGTAGTAGCTGTTAAGTATAGTATTGATGAAAAATATGCTAATAACACCTTCTGAAAAGAATAACTTAGTTCTTGTTAGCTAATCTCTGCAAGCTGTTTGGTAAGCTGCTTTTGTGGTGGGGTATATCACATGCACATCAAGCAAAACTATTCTGTTATGTCTATCACCCGGTTTTAAACTATGGGATTCTGCTATGGCTTTTTTTTTCCTCTCCACGGGGAAGATTTACATATATATACATATAAATATATACACGCACAAATAACCAGTGTTTTGATCTGTTGCTCAGAACCCTTCCCACCCTGTTGCTCTTCTCCAAAGGCTTTTCTTGTGAAAGGAGCTGCCAGGCGTGGGGTTGCTGATGTAGAGATGGAAACAAGGGCCGGGGTTTGCAAACCAGGTTATGCTGAAAATCCCCAAAATTTCAAACAGGGCTGTGCTAGGACTTGTTATACAGCTTTACACAGAGAAATGAGAATCAGGCTTATTCTTTCACTTGTAAATCAACAGAAATCTGCTCATAAATTAGCACTATTTGCATCTGGGGGATAACTATTAGACAAAGCTCTCACAGTTAGACCTGAAATTTTAACTTAAGAATAATGTAAAAAATGTTAAACTGTTTTAAATCACAGCAGCTGGAGTGGATTTTCACAGTCACTGAACTGATTTGCAGTTGTATTAGTCGATCAGCATCTCTCATTAGGTGTCTATAATGCAGGCAGGGACATCATGCTAAGCCCCTGTGTTTCTTCTGTGCATGGGCCCATCTTTATCTGGAGAGTAACGTTCTGTTTTCTTTTCTCCCTCTTCATTTCCATAAACAATATGCACAATTCTCTGAGCCATTCAGCCTGCAAATAAAGGCAGAGGGCTAAGTAAATTTGCTTCACACCAATTATTTTTGTGAGGTCACTGAGTTAAGCATTAAAGAATACTGCTGTGGATGAGCACTCGGGAGCAGTATGATTTGTGCTATGAACTGGACAAAAGCACTCCGTGCATAGCAGAATACAACATTTATTGAGAAGCTTTGTTCCACGAGTTAACAGGAGAATAATCCTTTTCTTTTAACAACTAATAATTACTCATTTTACCACATAACCCAGCTGCACTGTAAGTCACTTTGGCAAAGTCACAGCTCAGGAAAGAAGGTGAAATTTGTGTGATTTCAGAAAAAAAAAAAAAAAAAAATATTGCTCAGTTCAGCATTAAGCTGTTTTGCTTCTGTGCACAGCGTGAGGGTGAGTAGTTGTCAAATTATTGTGTTGTGTTTTTATGCAAATAAAATTACAGAAGGAAAGAACATTTTTAAATAATCAGAAGCCAAGTGAGGAGCCAAGAATCCAGCTGTTGTGGATTTGCATCGCTTTATTGTCACACTTCTCACAGACACTTACACCAGCCAGAGCCTGGCCCCGCATCTGTCTGTTTACTATGTACGGCTGCTTGTGAGCAGTAAGTAGCTGTGACAAAATGCTCTGCACATGGGTAATTGCTGATGATTACATCTCAGACAAAGGACTCAGGCTTGAACAAAACAGCAAGGCAAGATTTCCCCATGGAAGACAAAATGATACAGCGGTTATACTGCTATTAATGGCAGAAGGAGTAAGTCTTAAAGTCACTTTACTTGTTTCAAAATGCAAGGTCAGAATCAGACCATGAAGTTTCAGGGGATTTAAAAAATCAAACTCAAACAGAAAAATATGATAGTGCATGAAAAAAGTAGACATCATGCAGCAGCTAGAATCAATGGAAATTTGATATGGAAAAATCACTGCAGGATCTGATAATTTGCCATGATTCCTAGGAGATAGGGTTAACAAGTAGTACCTGCTCTGGCATTTTGGTAAGACCAAGTTGCTTTATTTTTGGACACTATTCTGTTACAGCAGAACATAAGTGACTATTGCACACATCAGTAAAAGGAAGGCAATCAAATTACACGTTTGATTATTTAGTAAAACATAGCTTTTAAATTATACATCTAAATCCAAATAAAGCACACGGTGTGCCCTTTGAAATCAGATGAAAAGCCAAATGTAACAATGGCCTGAATTCTCTGCCTGGATCTATTTGTGCCAGGGTGGTATGCAAACATGGAGATTGCTTCCTCCATCCCCACTGCAGATTTCCACCACCCTCAAAGGACCAAAGAAAGGGAAGGCTCGAGTGTCCCCGTGCCAGGCTGGGGTGCGATGGTGCACTCCACAGGGTTCCCACTCACTGACAACATTCCCATCATGATCCCTGTATATTTGTCCCAGTGAGTGCAGAACCACACACAGAAATTGGGCAACGAGCCAGCTCCTGTGCAGATCGGGGGCTTGGAGTTGGTTACAAATCCTCTTTTGTAGCAGCTTTGGGTTTCTTTTGCTCTTTTTAACCAGCACCCACTCAGCACCTTCGGGGTGACATCCTGGAATGACAGATCATCGCAGCAGAGAGTTTCTTATCAGAGGCACAACAGCATTTGGAGCCATTTGTTGGTTGGGTTGTATTTTTTTTTTTTCCCCCAGTCACTATATTAAGCTTCCCCAGGTCCTTTAATTAACCATTTGAATGACTTTTCCTTCTTATTAATTATGCTTCAGTTCCAGGTGGTGGGTGACTGTACAGGATGCTCATCATACACCTGAGTTGTGCTGAGATGATATAGCCAGGCATGCAATGGAAATATCACAATGGAGAATACTGTTTGGTTTTATTAAAAGAGAATGCCTTCTGTATAAACCAGACTAATTCTTAAAGAGGTATTTTAATCTGTCACTGTTTTAATGCTTTCCTTGTTTTTATTAACAGTAGAAGTGATTACAGCTCTCTCAAAATAGGAACAATCACACTGGTGTAAGGCCTCATTGGGTCATCTCGTTCTTCAGACAGTGAGAGTATCACTTCATTACTGTCAAACAGAAACCTACCCCTCATCTATTTACAGTATTTAAGTTAGTAAGGGCTGAAGCTGGTCAATACACATGAGCCTGTTAAAAGATGTAATTTTGTCATTTACAGTAACAGACAATACAATGAATGCAATATTTGCTCTTTTCTTGAGACATCTGGGTGTCAACGATAACATCCAAGGTCTTTGCCTTTGTCACAAATATTTGATTGTCTCTTCAGCACCCTCAGTCACTAACAAACACCTCCGACATTTACTGGCTGCTGCCCATTTTCAAAGTGAAAACAATGCCAAGAACCACCCATCCCTCTGCTGCAGAAACTTGTGAAACTCTGTCTCATTTTTTTCCCCGCTGTGCTCAATAACCTTCTTGTCCCATATGTCAGTACCTTTGAGTTCCTTTACACTTTCCAGATCGGTGTGGACCAGGCTAATGTGACTAGCACTGACAAAGGGACCACTGCCTCCAGATATTAAGCATGAGCACTGATTGGAAAAAAAAAAATTAAGAGTTTTGTAAGTTGATTAGTGTCTGCTTGGAATTTGGTGCTATTTATTCAATCCCAGGAATGAATGGGGAATTTTCCTTGAGCCATCTTACTACTTCCTACTCTGGTGCTGCAGACTGGAATAAGTGTGCAGCGCAGGCATGACATTGCTGCTTTTAAGGGGAACACAGAGAGTGTAAATAGTTCTGAAATGAAAATAGCAAATTCCACAGTTATGACTCCAGTAAAAGTTACTCAGGCATCTAAATAATGGGATTTCCTACTCCCCAGATATCTTCCTTTCTGAAGAATTGTCTCAGGAAGGGACAGCATCAGGGATCATAAATTGTCTTTTGGCTTTTCAACACTTTACAGGCTCCTATGCATCGCCAACAATAGGAGTGGGGAATGACTCTTAACAGCTCATTAAGGCTGTTTTTGACAAATGCAAATAATAAAAAGGCCTCTTAAGAGGCTGTCTCATTTTTATTCAGAAAAGCCTACTACAGAATATAAAAAGATGCCATAAAATGGAAATGCAATAGAAAACCCAGTGCAGTTATCTTTGGTGTCCTTTGAAAGATTTCCAGGCTAACTTCAAATCTCATGGGCATTTCTGGGTGGATAGTGGAACGATTCTGCCCTGCAAATACGATGGTTAATTCAGAAGGCACTTAGAAAAACCCCCCAAAAATGGATACAGACACTGTGCTGGCAACATACACATTTCTGAGAAGTAAGGGAGTGAAAATAAATAGGATTGAGTGTTTAGTGGACTTGCATCACCTTAGCTATAATTTTTTAATATTAGTTCCCAGTTCATTTCCCCTGCTTTGGTCTGACTCTTTACTGCTTTTGACCTTCCCACAAAGAAAATACACTTTGGCTATGCATGAAACACAGTTTGGTATCCTCAGCCAGGAAACTCTCTCCCCATTTATACGCTAAGTTTTGGACTAGAATTTCCTAGACCAATGCAAGCAGTGGCAGGAGCCACACTCTGTGCATTTTCTGGAGTTCCACAACCATTGCCCTCTCCCTCCGCCTGCCCTGCTACCTCCCTGCTCTAGCTTGGCTCTCATGGTTCATTCCCAGATAACCCTCCATGGCCTTCAGCATCACTGCATCAGGTACAGTCCCAGCACTCGTGTCCGGGTGCAGGCGCTGGTACCCAAGTTGCCCGTACAGATATATGTGCTGGAGCCTGAGAGTTTTTGTACTGATTTTTCTCCTTTTTCCTTCCAAGGAAGATGCAGGATTCTGGCCCGAGCAGCCTAGGATGCTAGTACCTAATTTTCAGAGGTGTGAAACCCATCTCCCTCTATTATTAAATCCCAGTCCACATATGCACCAAAGTCATTGGACAAAGATGTCCACTGATCTCAACTGAATAAGACAATTACTTCAGCCTAGCTTTAGAATAACTCTATGAAAACTAATAGGACAACAATTTATATCAGCTGATGTACCAGTCCAATTGATTTACACAAGTGACCGATGTTAATGTATTTATAAGAGATTTAGATTTAAATCCTTTCCCTCCCAGAAATACTTTCTTATAATATAGGCTGTAAAAAAAAAAAAAAAAAGTTGAACATTTGCTTAAATCTGAATTATTTGAATACTGATACATTTTCCATATCTTTATTATAATCATTATTATTTATTATGTAATAACACTAGAAATCCCCCAGAGAGATTCAAGCTGTCGTTGTGGGAAATGAGTCTGTTACCAGAATTCCCCGAAGCTCACTGAATGTCGCCATGGGGAGCCTGCAGTCTGCAGAATTAGGACTCTTCATAAATTTCCTCCACTCTCTTAAATCAAGCTTAAGAATTAACATGAAGATTGGACTTGGAAACTTCTCTTGAGTAAGGCTTGAAAAAGATATAAAACTAAAGAGAATTCCACTAGGTGAGGCTGCAGAACTTGGCCCACACAGGATCCATCTCTGGGAATTACTCTTGGGCCAGTGCTGGCCCATATTAACTCCTACATCACTTTCCTCAGTGCTCACCTTTGTATACCCTGAGCCAGCAGGTCATGTCTCTACAGCTACATTTCATTTTCCTGAAAAAGAAATGGGGAAGAAAAAAGGAAAAAAAAATATACTAGAAAAAAAGAAACAATGTCTTTGGTTTTGGGCTTTTCTCTGGTGTAAAACTCAAGGAGGGATTTCTGGTTTTGTCCCATACAGTTGCTGATGTTATGCCACACACAAGCTCACTTTGTGATTTATTGCAGTTTTCACTACCTTGGCCTTTCAGAGTGGAAGGGACTGGCAGACTTGACTTTTTAAAATGCAAATGAACCAGAACCTTGAGGGGCCTTGGAATATTTTCCTAACTTCCTGAGAGCCCATAAAAATGTGTCTCTAACTGTGTTATGACGGGAGACCCCCAAGAAGCAGCATAATGAAATATGTCACTGAGTTCTTAAGCACAGGAATCCAACCCATCTCCACGCTGTTGAGAAGCTCACCCCCTGGTAAGTTAACATCTCCTTAGTCTTTTCTCCATGTTCCCCACCCTCCCACTTTTAAAGATTGCATTGATTTGATAGTGGTTCATTGGCACTATGCCCTCTAAGCAAAAAGACAGTAGGGTTAAATTGTGAATGGCCCTCAGTTTTGAAAAACTGCTGAGCTCCACCATATGGACTGCTATATGGCAAGGAATATGCTTTATTGGCATTGCTTGGAGGTTTACAAGCAATCTTCTTGAAGTTTTAATGGTTGCTTGGGTGATTTATCCCGTCTTGAGAGTCAGTGCTGTTAGGAGGCACCCAATTCTTGAGCTCTTGCTTTCCTTTATTATGAAAACCTTTAATCTTTCCTACATGTACCATAAATAACCTCATTATGGCCACACAGAGAAAATGTAACAGTTCCCATGTAAGTTTTGACTTTTTACTTAACACTTTTATGAGCTACTTTAACTTCACAAGGGGGATGCTTAATATACAGCAGCAGAAATTTGGGGGGTAAGGAGTAAGACCAAGAATGAAAGTCATATACAATTTTGTGTCCTTGCAGCCACTAAGTCCAGTGTCATTTTTCAGCCAGGACTGCTGGCATGAAGACAGGCACTCTTTGATTCCTTGAAATTCTCAAGGGCATCTTGTGCTGCTTCTTGCAGTGAGTGCTTCAGAGCATTTAGTACCCCAATATCTGGGACCTCAACCTAGTGTTTATCTCCCAATACACTATTTAAATCTGTTCTGCATGAAAGTGTTTCCATGGAAAGAAAGAAAGGATACTTTTGGAAGCTGGGATGGGAAGCACTGAGTTAAACTGAAGACAGAAGTGATGAGGTTCACAGCATGAGTAACATTTACTTCAAGTTATCACCTGCATGTATTTAAGACAAAATCCACAAAAAAATTAAGGACATGCAGGAGAAAGGCAAATCATAACCCTTGTAGCTCAGCTATATCATCCTTTTATATAAACTTTTAGAGAAAAATGGGGCATAATGTCCTCAAACCCACCAAATACTCCAAACCTGTATGAGTCCATATCAGATCTGTCAGATGTAACTGTTGTCCAGATCTGTCAGATGTAACTTTCAGCTCTTTGCTTCAATTTATATACCTCAAAAATGCAGATGGCATTTACTCCTCTTTGTGAAGGTTTGTGAGATCTACAGAGCGAGAAAAGGACTGTATCAATGGTCGGTACTAATACTGCTATTTTTCCCTTTAGCTTTAGTGATTCTGCCTGAAGGGATTTTCTTTAACAAAACCTAGGCCTAGGCAAAAGAGTTAGCCTTCAGGATGATGTGGGATGTAGATCACCACACCCATGGGTGGAAAGCATGAGGCAAATCTCAGATAAGGAGGGAACAATTAGAGAATTCAGACTGATGTTTCATGCAAAAGGACATTCAAATTAGCATAAAATAGCAGAGCGTATAGCTTGGGACAGAGGGATCTGTAATTGGAGGAAAGCTCTAAGTGCATCTCTTGAGCTAATTGCCATCTCAAAGATTGTAAAAAAAAAAGGAGAAAAAAAAAAAAAAGGACTGGAGGGCAAATTACAGCTTTGGAGTAGGGATGGACTAAAGTTAGAGGATGCATGTGAGAGTTATGCAGGGAATTTGCAAAGGGTTGGGCAGTGTTTTATGGAACATTTGCCCTTAAGTTTTAAATATGTCCTTGGGTGTGTAAGGGGGATGGGGAGTGCAGGGTCAGAAATACCTCCCTTTTTTTGACAAGGGGACGTTTGATTTGAAATTAAATAGAAGAAATATATAATGTAGAATAATAATAGATTAAAATAGACCATCATTTATTTATTCCCACAGCAATCCTTGTGCCACATTGTGAAGACTAAAGCCAAGTTCCCAGTCCCGTGTACAATATTAATTACACCTTTACCTGGGAGATGTTCACTATTGCCCAGAGCACAGACTTTGCTCCCAACCAGAAGCAGGAGTCCGGATCTGCTAGACCAGGGGCAAGCTGGCGAACACGACATTCCTGTATAACACTTCAGATAACCACAACTGGCTTAATTAGCAGCAGCTCATACCTTTTGGAAATGCATTAGTACAGAAGGTAGAAGGGGATATTTTATCATGAGGTGTCCAGTTCAAACCTAATAATAAACATATGCTGTTGAATATTCCAGAGATTCAGACTCTTAGCCCAATCCATTTGCTTTCTCTCCCACTTTGTTATCTTTTCTCACATACAAGTTGCAGCAATTAGGAAAAGGAAGCAACTTTTTTTCTATAATTATTTCTAGCACCTAATACAGTTGAAACCTGGAATATTAAGAGAATGTCAATGTGCTCCTGCACTATGGAACAAACACATCATATTCAACTCAGAGTTTAGTTGTGCTTTACAATTGCTACCAAGAAAATGTAGATAACTGTTTTCCTCCTTTGTGAAGCTCAGTAAGGTCTATGGATGTAAAAGTGACATGTGATGTCAGTAGTAATCTATTTTTTCTTCTCGTTTGGTGATTCTGCTAAAGGAACTTCCATTAAACACATGCACTGACAAGATAGCACGCTTGTGCACATTTAGCAAAGCTGGGAAGAGTTTGCTTTGGAAGAAGCATGAGTGCACCAGGTTATGGGAGCCAGCACACCATCCCTTCCAGTGAAGTTCAGAAAAGCAGCACACAAGAAACACAGTGGGATTGCTTCCTCACCCCAACTCCGGCTTCTCTGTGTATCCACAGGGAAGGGAGCAATATCTGATCCCACAACATGGTGCAGAAAAATTAACTTAATTTGCACTTATGTAGAAATAGTCTCTTTTAGGGAAAATCAAAACAAAACCAAACCAAAAGAAGTAATCTCCATTGCAGGGGTTCACTCAAAGGGCTGCTTTAAACACGTCTTCTTACCCTGTCTATAAACTGCGCTGATGGGTCACTGTGTCAGTGAGAGAGATCTAATTCTCCTAGCATGTGCTAAACTCCTTACTGTAAAAGATCTATCTTGTCTGTGAAGATTTAGTCTTCAGAGGTAATTTGCTGGAATAAAGACAGATTACACATTAGTAATATATTATCAGATATTTTCAGATACTATTCCTACCAACACAATCACTTAACTTCAATGAGCTGATCTGACAGACAAACATGCTATAATCTCTCCAAAAGCTAATTTTCCCTGTTTGTGTCTCATCATCAGGTCCACCTGTGGGCTGTAGTTGAGGCCACACAGTCTTGGAGAATTGTTTACTTTAACTCAGAAGAATATTCCCATAAATCTGGGGCTATTTCCCAATTTTGAAGATGGTGTGGGGAGGGGATTGGGAGCTGATGATAACAGGATGGAGGAGATTAGGCAGCTAAACCATCCATTTTAGTTCCAGTGATCAAATTTCACAGTCTTTATCTGAAGCACTGACTAGCTAACTTTTCAAGTGAGGGTAAAATGAGGGAGTGCAGCTATAACCAATAACTTAATGCATGTTGATTGTCACCACAAAATTGCCATCTATCCAAAGGTGCTTATGTCTTTCTGCTGGTATGTGTGCTCGAGCTGGAGAGTTTGATTTTATAAATGCTTATTCTTGTTATCTGTCAAACTACTTATAGCAGAAAGCTCTGCTCCCAGTTGTGATTGCAATCACAGTACTCACAGTAAGAATCACAGCAGAGAGATGAGGTTTGTAAAGATCGGCATAGATACCAGGGACCAGATTCTGCTCTTACGCAAACAAAATGCATAAGGATTGAATAGCAAATGCTGTCTGGACCATTAGGTAGAAATTTCTCATCAAGAGGGAAAACCAAAACAACAAAAAAACCACAACTCAGGAGAACTAAAAGTCAGTGTTGCCCAGACATTTTACAAGGAACTGTAAATGCTTAATATTATGGGTGCCAAATGCTATGAAATACAATTAAATGTTATTAAGCTTTTTTATGGTAAGAGAGAACTTTTTCTTACAAATAGTTTTTAACCAGCAGCTTTACTTGTTTATCCTTAAAAAGAAAAAATCTTTACATGTTTTATTTAAAACTAAAAATGCAGTGTTATACATATTAACATTCTTTGAAAGCTCCCAAGAGTTTTCCAGACCTCCCATAGGTACCCTGAGGGGAAAATCAGAACCACATATGGGGAAGTGTGGGGGTGAGAGGAGAAAGAAAAGTTAGTTCCACGTGGATTTTAATGCATAGGATCTCAGGAGGCATGAAAAAAAAAAAAAAAACCCAACAAAAAAAAGTGCATTTTACAAGGTGAACACTGTATTGATTTGAGATCTTTATATCAGAATGAGCTCAATTAATCTGATTTCAGTTGTCTGATAATACATCCTTACCTTTCAAAACCAGAAGCAACTACCATAGCAACAAAATATAAATAAAGGTACACAGCAAAAGCCACTGTAACAAAAGATAATGATGTACATTGTTAAAAATGGAAAATACTGCAGTTTAGGACCCAAAAGCTTCAGAAGTGTTTACAGTGGTATTTCTGCTACAGGAAAGAGTTGAGGTCAGTTTTAAATACAGATGGCGATTTAACCGTTTTGATCGTTGTTGTTATTTTATTCTAATGATTACATGCTCTATAAACACAACGAGACAAGTCATGTTTCTTGTGAACTGCTGAAGTAATAAACACGTTATTTAAATTAACCCTGTAGGACTGATTGGATGAAGATGAAATTAAAAGGTAGGGAGGAAAGGTGAGAATTTGGTAGCAAACACACAAAAATGACAAGTCTCTCTGACTTTAACTGCCAGGGGATCAGAAGCTCATATGTACAGACAGTATTAGAGCTGCTGAGTCTTTGAGCTCACAGAAGAAGCATTAACAGCATTTCTCCAAGGATTTGCATGGACACTGTCATGATGTCTGCCTAGCTGAGACACTTCTAGTGTTGCTATTGGTATTTGTAACCTGGAAACCTCTTTTTGTTTGCACATGGGGTAATATATGTGTGTGTTCTGGAGTTCTTTTGGCTAGTTTGACACCAGAAGATAAATAATACAGCACCATATGAGAGTTAAGAGTCAGCCGTCACCCCATAACGAACAAAGATATTCAGAGGGTATTGCAACAGGCTAAAAGTTGGTGCAAAAATTGCTACAGATAGATAAAATTTTATCAAACTGACTTCATTCGTAAGTGGGTAAAATCAAGACATTTTATGCATATTTAAATATGTAAAATTTTAATTTTCAAATGGGATTATAATAATTAATTTCCATTATTTTGCTCTTAAAAAAACCCCCTATACACAAAAAACAAACCCAAGAGAACAGTAACTTAAAATTCCTGCATTGCTTGTTGAAAAGAGGTGACACAATGGTTTGGACTCCAGGACCACCTGAGAATTGCAGAAAGGTGGCAGGAGGTACCTGCCAAACCATTGCCCCCTTCTCCAGGGTCCATGATGCACATTTACAGAGACTCTCACCCAACAAAGTGTCAGTACTGGGACACGACACAACGTGTGACCATTAATCTGCTACAGTCAAGGCACTTGCTCACCAGAACATGACTGAGACCTTCCTCACT
>NW_010300227.1:58344-84161 GCF_000700745.2 Antrostomus carolinensis | reverse complement strand
AGGAATGTTTTCTTATCAAGAGCAGCAACTTTTAGACAGGCAGACTCATGACTGCTGGATCAGATAAAGTAGCTATGGAATTTATATGGTCCCCATTACATAGTATCTGAATATGATATGTCACAACATCATGCTGACATTGAGAAACATTTTAATCTGCACTTTTCCTTGTATAAAGGGTGAAACTGAGGCAAAGAGAGAGCACCTAAGTTGCTCTAGGTTGCCCAGGAAGTTTGTAGTTGAGAAAGGACCTGAACATGGGCTGTCAGGGTCCTCAACCAGCACACTAATCTCTACACAGCTCTTCCTGTCTAAATTAGTATTTGTGAGACTTTCATTAACGTTGGTGTCTAGTGAGCTGTGTAAAGTACATGGGGATGTTATACCTGATGTACAAATTGTTGCCAGAAGTCTGTAAGAGTCCCCAACTTTCCCTAAGCACCCGTTTCATGCCCTGTACAGAACCTGTGCTGACAGACTCCCATGCCATGGTGAACAAATCATAGAATTTAACAGCAGCTCATGTAGACTGGTAGCTAGATTCTACCTTCTTGCTCAGCTGTCAGTACTCAGCTGTTTGTGTTTAATACAGCTGCAGGAGTGAATCATGGGCTGGAGCTGTCCTGCATCAGGCTGTAAACTGTCCAAATCATCACACTGGGAGGTTCACAGTCTAGGATTTCAAAAGTGTAAGTAGAGACAAGAGACATGGAGTGGGGGGTAAAGGCAGCCATACTACAGTAACTGATAGAAAACGATGCTCTTACAAACCAACCAGCCAGCGACTGTCACCAGTCTAATCTCTTACCTTCCACCCTCGCCTAACTCACCCCACACATCAGGACTAACTTCCACACCATTGCTCACTGGTTTAGAGTTAAACATTTGCATCTGACATCTCCTTTGTAAAGAACTAAACAATAAATCTCTCTCAGGGACTGATGTAACTCAGACACAATCTGACATGCTAATGATGGAGAGACATCCTGACCTAACTGAACTTCCTTGCTTTTGCTTGCAAGAATTAGAAGGTTTCCTTTGCTTTCCTCTGTACATCAGCCCTACCTGCACTGCTGTATCTGTGATTTGGTGCAGATAGTTTCTACTAGTTCCTTTTTCAGGGTGAACCAAGCACTTTCTCTTTTTGGTTATTGCATGACCACAATAACGGCCTACGCTCCACTGACGAGCAGTTGAGCCTGAGAAGGGTGAGGAACGCTTTGAATTAACCCCAGTGCGTTGTGCCTAGAGAGAGATGTTATCTGTCACTCAGCAAAAGTAATTTTTGTGCAAGAGGAAGAGATAAGATAATATGAAAAACATTAGACATTTATTTCCATTTCTTACATTTGGATGTACAGGATTTTAAGAAGCGTTATAGAGTACTTTCTTAAGATCTATTATGAAAGACATTTTTATATATTGCTAGTCTAATCAATGTCTAAGAAACAGGCATGCTCAGGCAGAAAATTAGGAGTTGATAGACACTTCCAACTAAGTTGAAATGGTTTATATTCTATAAAAAACCTGCCAATTAGTAATTGTTTATGGGCATACCACGAAAAAGGGGCTGTTGAATAAATATAATTGCCATCTTCTAATAGTCAAAACCATAACTATGAGAACACATGTAATATGGGTTATATGATCATATGGCTTTTGTAATCTAGAGATAAATCTGGACCCTGTAATCTCCTGAATCAAGTTTGGAAGCTGATTGTAACCAGCCAAACACAGCTTTCATAAGCTTTCCTAAAAAATGAAAAGATAAATAATCCTAATTTACTCTCTCTGTAAATAAAGAAATGAACACACCAGGCTTTTAATTCAATGAAGTTGCTTCTTGACATGGAGTTGTATTTAGCATCAATGAGGGTATCAGAACCCACCATGCCGCTGTTTCAATGCTCCTAATCAGGGTTGGTGGCTTTCAATAAAGACTATTAAGAAACAATGAAAGCAAACCCAGATAGACCTGCTGATACAAAATCCATGAGCATATCCTCCATTTCCTCATTTTATCTGCACTTTTATTTACAATTCCAACATTCTTAGCAAAACTCCACAGGTTGCAAGCCACATACCAGGCCTGAAGTTCATGCACAGGTTGTTGAGTTAAAAGGTGGGATCAAAATGATACATAACATAGAAGAAAAATTACATAACAGTTCTGTGGCATTTTTCTCTCAGCGTCACATGAGAAGACAGAGAATTAGAGTTCAACACTGCACATTGCATGGATATAACTATGCTACTAACTTCAGGGCTGCAAGCATATGAAGTCCAAGGGAAGCTTCCCTTCCAATGCAACAGAAGCAATTTCTGGTCATTTGAAGTCAGTGTGATGTTCTTGGGTTACTACCAATTCAGCAAGGTGCTTAAAGCAAGGAATTTACTTACTGCTTCAAACAAAGAACTTTGATCTGAGTTCCAATATTATAACAGAATATATTGTCCCTTTGAGCCAGAAGATGTCTTAGGATGAGATTTGCTTCAAGAGCACAAGGGCAAAAATGCAGGCTCATAATAATTGTGAAGAATCCCACAGATTTAAGATCATGAAGAGATTTCACAGAGGCTTTTTCCTGTGCTAATACCAGAAATTCCCTCTCTTCCTGGAGTTCAGGGAACATGACTATTCAGAATTTATGTAGATTAAAAATGGCACTTATTCACTATGGAGAATACACTCCAGGCTGTATGTGTGGATACACAGTAAAAAATGCCGTGCTACTATGGCAGTTTATGAGTTTTGAATATTGAGATTTTCAGGTCACTCTAAATCTGAAGCTGATTTATCTCTGCAATAATTGGTCTAACTTGACCACAGATTTTTTTTTTTTTTTTTTTCAGAAGGAATCAGAAGCAAGAAGCCTTCTCCTTTTTTTTTTCTTTTTAGAAGACAAATATTTTGTTTATGTTTAAAAAAAAAAAAAAAACCAAACCAGCAAAATACTCCCCCTCAAAACTTATGAATCCTCTCTTTGTTCCCAATGATTGTAACACTTCTGAATTAGGCAAACCATTTGGTGTGTGCGTGCGAGACCATAGAATGAATTTTATTACAGCTACAAAACAGATTTTCAGAAGTCGCTTAGTAACTGAGAGCAGATGAAAGGGGAACCAGCTGAGATCTGTGCACTGCAAATTGTTTCCCCATGATTAAACTATTTCATCCTCCGGGCTAACATCTCTGTACCTGTTTGGCAACAAGTGATAATGTTAGTGATAAAAGTCTCTCCTGGATGATCAGGGAAGGATGATAACAGTTATTACTACCATTTTTTTGTGGTTAGGAAACAGTTCTTTTACAGATATTTTTGCCAAATACAATGAAATATGAGGGATTAAAAGAAATAATAATAATAAAAGAGACTAACATTGTCATATTGCAGGAGCTTGTGATGTGTTGCTAGAGTTTTACCTCAGGAAGAATGCAGAGAGCACTCTGCTTGTATTTGACGAGTATTTAAACTGTATTCCAGTTTGCAGTTAAAAAAAAAATAATTTTGTTTCGATAATAACTTCTTGGGCTTCATTATGAATAATTAATACAGATTATTGCTATGTATTACTAGTTATCATAAACTTAAATTTACTACTTGCAGCAAAACATACAGCTAGCTACTAAACTTATAACTGCCTCCTCTACAGAGTGAGAGAGAGAAATACTATTTATCCCCCAGGATAAAAATAAATAAATAAAATGTATTAAACAATGTTCCTCCCTTTGCTTATCTATTGTGGTTTTTTACACATTTTATAGTGTAACATTTTGGACAAAGCATTACAACCTTAGGGACATCGTTTTCAAAGATGAGTCTAACCTAAAGCTATGCATTTATATTTTTATCAGGTCAATGGGAATTCTAAACATTTGGTGTCTTTGCAAATCAAGTCACATTTTTAAGTGCTGGAAGCCTGAATTTTGACTAGTACTTAAAAACATAGTTTGAGCTGATGTTTACAAGCATTCCTGAATAAAGCTTTAATTATCAATTCAAATGCTAGCTTTCCGACATCTGAATTGACAGTTTCAGCTTAATTTGTGTGTGTGTGAAAACTTCTGGAAACATTTGGAATCACAAGTTTAAAGAAGTATAGATAAGACAACAGATTTTGGAGCCATTTAAAGTTGGATAGAGATTTAAAAAAAGAAAAAAAAAAAAATCACAGAAAAGTGATACCAACATAACATTGTTACAGAAACCTGAGTGCTTGGGCTCCCAAATGCAGCAGCACTGCCTGAACTTAAAGACACCCCTTATTTGAGCATGTGTGTGGAAATGTGTGCTAGGGCGTGCAGAGGCACCCGGGAAGCCACATCCTAGCCAGGCAAGGTTTATATGCAGCCTATTCAATACTAGAACTTTTGCTACTAAATGGTTTTCAAATACAGTTCATTTTCATGCCGTGATCTTTAATGAAAAGTGCCTGCTGAGTGCAGTACAAACCATTTGGTGCCCCAGTGTCAGGGGAGGAAAAGAACAACATTCAGTAAAACTGAAGGTTTTTATTATCACGTCGTAAATGAACAAATGGCATCTGTCAATACAAAGGAACTCATAGGGGGTATAGAAAGGAAGCTTAGTTATTACACTCAGGGTGTGCTGCTGAAGTGACAAACTGGAGTTTTATTAACATGCCAGTTATAGATCTCCTCTTCCTCCCCCACCACCCCGACCCTTTTCTTTTAGCTCCTTCAATTTGGTACATACCAGAACTGCTGTAAAACGAGCTTTGGTCAGATGGTGCTCACCGTTTAATGCTGGAAGTTGCAATCATCACTATGAGTAATTAAAAAGTGGGGGCCTCTGTATTCAAAAGGAAAACCTGTCCCCAGATCAGGCCCTCCTTTGGGAACGTCACTACATGGGATCAGGCAGCAAGCTTCCCGAAGCACTAATCCCATCATAGTTTTCGTATTTAGGCAATAAACATCTTTCACTTCATTGATAAATGACAAAGGTGTTTATGAGCTTCAAGAAATGTTTATACCAAAAGTATAAAAACCAGAGATGGGATTGTTCATGCTGGCAGGGTATTGGGTTCAGAGCGGAGATGCAGAGGGGATCGGAAAAGGAGGCACAGGGGGTGGGAACCTCGGCAATGATTTTTACTGGAAGGTATTAAGGCGTTTTTCTCATAAAAGAGTTTAGTGGCCTTGAGCAGGTGTGGCTGCAAGCTGGCAAACAGCAAAGAGGCAGAGCCCCGAGGTAAGCGGGGCAGCCCTGGGGACCCCCGCTCCCTGCCTGGCAAGGAAATGGGGCTGGAAATGTCCCCCGTGCCCCATGGGGACGCTGAGCCCGACTGGGGTTGCCACAGGAGCATTTCTGTGCTGTAGAAAGGGGAAAAGCTGGTCTTCCTCTTTGGAAAAATCATGTAATTAGACCCACAGTATGCTGAAAAGAGCTTAGCAGGCCAGACCTAAATCATGTTAGCAACTGCACAAATACAGGACATTGGGCATTTTAAACAGAAACAAGAAAATCCCAGAATCGCTTATGTGCTTTACTAGCTTTTTCAACTGCAGGGACTAGTTTGTATTTTATGATTAGCAAGCATCAGAGCTGCATTTAAAATGAAGCATGAAAGGAAGTGCCTTTCGGTTATGACTATAAACAACCATTTCAGTGAGACTTCCTTTATAAACTGCCCAGAACACAAAGTCAAGCTGCTTCTTGCTGATGCACTCAATGCAAGTGGGAGTTTCACACTGTCTCAAAAAGAAAGGATTCTGTGCAATGAAGCCTAAGGAGCAAAACGGTGAAGTCAGGAGATTCAAAAGATGCATAAGCAGGTCTAGATAAATTTGTAACTCAGACTGATCTTGTAAATCAAGGCTCACTGGTGCTGGACAATGCATGGCAATGGTGGGGTGGTCATGCACAGCCTGTTCTGGCCCATTGGACACCCTTTCCCTCAATGCTTTAACTCCACTTTCAGAGACTACTAGGGTGGACATGGCGCCCCAAGTTTTTAGGGAACATTGCAGTTCCCCAAAGGTGTCTTGTCTCCTACAGTTCCCACTGGGGATGACACACAACCAGCCTGTGTCATAGCACTGGCAATGAATTACAGCTGTAAGTGTTGGACCTAACTCATCACAAGTGGAAATTGTGCAGACACTGACACAGGCTTTTTGGGATAACACCTACTTGTTATTTTTCACCTTCACCCCCTGATTCCACCTTGCTCCAACATTATTAACATGTCATGAAAAGAGAAGCCTATCTCTCAGATAGACCATGATATTGAGACCCACCCCTGTTTTGTAAAAGCTATTTAGAGGCTAAGCTATGCTTTGCTTGTCTATCCAGTGTAGATCACATCCTCAGCTGACACAGCTCAGCGCAGCTCAGTTGGCTGCAGACCCTTTTCATACCTGCAGAGAACCTGCCCACACCACATGTTCAGTGCCACTTGTCATAAAAGGATTTATCAGAACCTTTGCACAAAAGCCACCTTTCCTTTTACCGATCGACAAATTAAAAAGCCTCTTAAAACCAGAATAATCTCAGAGATGTCGCCTTTTGTAGGAGGTGGCTTTATGTGCCCATTTCCTTCTGATGCAGACTCCTGCTTTTACAGCTTAATGACAACAACCACTAAGCTCCAGCATCTCTGCTGCAAAAGGAAGAGAAAGCAAGTCACAGTACCTGTCTGAGACCATCCTTCTTCTCTCTTCATCTGGAGGAGTAACATCTCTCAGACTTCTCTCTCTCCACACCAGAAATGTGAGCACGCCTCAATGTAAACGCTTGGCTGAAACAGAGGGAACAAACCTGATAAGTCTGAAATGGCAGAGCAGTTCTTCAGCCCTGACTGAGCACAGAAAAGTTTGGAAAGTTCCCACATTAAAGTAGGAATTTTGTCATAGTACTCAACGTCCTACAGCAGAGTTATGCTGGGTTACAAAATATGAGGTTAGCTGTGCACTGCCAGGGAGGTGGATATGCTCTCTCCGAGACTGGAACTTGCCTTCAGCAGAGTTTTAACTCAAGATTAATGTAAAATGCAAATGGGTGAAATAAAGATAGACAAGCTGTTTTAGTAACTTGCTGCTTTTTGGGTTTATGTGGTGGGAGATGAAAGGGCTTGTGTATCTTTGGCAGATGGAGGGCTGGGCACAAACCTCAACTTTTGCTTCAAATTCAGAAAAAAAAAAAAAAATCACAGTAGTTTTACTTGTTTGTGCCCATGTCCTCCTAGTTTTGCCCCCTGTACAAGATTTGCTTGCTGGGGAAAATCTTGCAGAAAGAACAGCTGTGGATATAAAAGGGAATGTTTAGGCAAAGCAGCTTTTAAATTTATAATTTACACTGGAAACATTATTGTGGTCTAATTTGGGAAGAACACTTAATCTCTGACATCGTGGGACCTGCACGTCTCTGGACCTGCGCAAGTTTCAAAGCTTTTTTGAACCAGAATCTTTAAGGCTTTGTCTTCACCAACACAAAGGTGTCTTTCTACGGACAGCCAACAAGCCTGCAGTGGGGATTTTAGTCTGTAGAGATAACTGCGTGGAGACAAGATGCTTTGGTGTATACGGTGAGGAGGTGAGGTCACCGCTGCTCACCACTGCTGCTGACCTCACCTAGTCACCATGAGCTAAAGCAGCTCTGTCTCCTCTGGGGTTTTAGCAGCACTGCTCCTGCTGCCCGTTATCCCCCATGGAAAATAAAAAGTTGTCAAAGGAGAGACAGCACAAGGGCTTTTCTGTCTTGGGATTAGAGGAGGTGAGCTAACACCTAAGTAGAGGTTCCCTAAGGGCTGGATGACAGGTTAACATCCGACTGGCCCTATATATTCTGGAAAGTTAAAAAAGTCCAGAGCGTGGCTGCTGGGGCCGTGCTGGCATGTTCGCGCCCACTCTGCAAGCCCCAAGTACTCATGCTGCTCTCGGGCACACGATCATCATGGGCGTGATTTGCACAGGCCCTTTGTGAGCTTCTGTATGAAGAATTCTTCCTCCTCTTAGGAAGAATAGTGATGTTGTATTGGCACTCACAATGAGGTGAACACGGGATGAAGGAGGCTACTGGGGAGCTATTACAGCTCATGCCAAGCCGACTAATGGGGCAGGATGGATCAGCAGTGAACTCCATCAGAGGACCTCCAAGACAACCTGCCATGAGCTGCAGCCTCATTAATAAGAATAAAACTGGAAAGGGACATATATCCACAGTGTTTCACTCAACTTTTTATCTTTCTAGTCTTTTCTGTTGCATGAGCAATGAAATTAATGAAGTTTTCCTGCATATTATGCAGTTGGATACTCTACAGTCCAATAAAGACTGAACACATTACAGCCCTTTATGCAGTCTGGAAATACAAACGTCCTTCTCTGATATCCATGTATTTTCATTAAATGCATCATGATCTTTGACTACTGCCTTCCCATCAAATTTAGGTCAGACCAGGCAAGAAATTCTAGAGTTGCTTGTGGAGAAATATTTACAGAAAGAGACAAGCACCACATTATCACACAGGTCTCCTTTCCTGCATATATCAGGATAAAAGGCTTTAAATTTCTTAAGACTTACTTTTTACCATGGGAGATAGAGACTGAGAATACTAATACCAACTATTGCTGTAGGTACAACAACGTGACCAAAAGGTTTCTTTCGCCTGGCTGTTTTGACCTTGGTCGTACAGTAGTTTGAGATGGCTAATGAGTTAATTATTGTGAATGAGATACCAGTCACGTAAAACTTTCCTATTTTCTCTCTTAATGGAGATTTATACATAACATGCCAAAGCTCCTTTTGTAGCTGATATGCGTGTGACTCAGTCACATGAGTAGTTTAAGCACAAAATTCTCCCCCTCCAAATTGTTATGTACAAACAAAGGAAAAAACCATTCAGTTGAGAAGGGGGAAAAGCTTTAGCTGAGTTGTTTGTTTTTTTTTTTAAAAAAAAGAAAATAAATTATAAGATAGTAATTATTTGAATCAGATGAGGAAAAGGTTTGTTATGGATGAAAGCTCAGGCAACAATCATCCTTATCTAAGGACCCTAAAATAAATAGGGTGAGATCATCCGAAGAAGTTATTAACACATCAACTATGCTGAGTACAAGCACTGTGACCCATGGTCATCTTTAGTGCAGTATAGTGACTACAAAAGGGATATAAAATGTATGGAACTTTTTCACCTTTTAGCTCATGCAGTGGTAAATTGTTTCGTCCTGCTGATACATTGCTGTTTGTCATGAGTGATCTAGAAATGAAAGGAACAAACACAAAACAAATCACTGACACATTTCACACCTCATCATCAAACCCATGTTCAGAAACGCTGGGGAGAAATCTTTTGTTGTGCCCTACCAATAATCATGAGGGGAGAATCAGCCCATATATTTTTTATTAGAGGCACTAAAAATTCTGCTTTCACTGGATAAATCTATAGTATAGATTTATGAATTCACTATATTTTTTTTTAGAAGCAAAACCGATACTGATATATTGGTACTGATACTTGACATCCTTTCTAGCAGCTTTCATCTAACAAAGTTCACAAACTAGTGTTTGTGAGGAAAACCACTCTTGTGGAATGAGTATAATTAAACCTAGCTACACAGAAAACTGAAATACAGAGACAATTTCTGTACATTTTCCAGCACAACTAACAGTATGCTGGGAATTCTTCCTCTACTCTTTGCCTCTGATAGTTTATTTTACCATCTATTTAATGTACTTTTCTTTTGCCATTCAGTGGCAGCACTGTTGGCTCTTTGGGACAAGCACATTGTATTTACACCAGGATCAGATAAGCTCCAGGCTCACTTAGTGCAGCTGAGGAGCCAGACTGATCGCATTTAGAGTAAGAATTTCCCATAGTGTTACTATTCATATTCAGAATCAGAGAAATGAATCTGTCTAATCTCTACAAAAGCCTGTTGGCATTGCACTAAAATTGGCAGTACTTGAAAGTTTCCCAGCAGGGATGACACCAATCAGCCCATTCTCCCCAGTAGAGTTATTGGCAGCACTGCTAAAGTAACATCTGAGGTCCAGTTGTTAGTGGAGAGGAGATGGTAGTTCAGAGCATCCCCTTGTAGCCAGTCAGACGTGTCCACTAAGGACATCAGTGTCTGCCAAGGCCACCCCATCTCTGCCAGGGCCATTTGAAGATCTCTGGCTTTGTCCAGAGGTCCCTTTACATGGCTTAGGCCATGCACAGCCTCCACTGAGCTAATCAGAAAATAAACCAACCTCGACATGTTGTTTTTGTTGGAATTTCAGGCAGATTTTTTCCCAGTGTTTTCTCTGCATGTCCCCACAACAGCTGTGCTGGCACAAAGAGGCAAAAGTGGCTAAACCCAGCATTATTATGTGCACACATATGTGTGTATAAAGAGCCAGGGAATACAGGCACATTAACCTATATCTCCTGGTAGATCCTGCATCAAGGCTGGACAGAAGCCTGTTGGCCTTGGGAGTATCGTAGTTCCTTCTGCTTTGGAGGTGGGGAAACAGTCTCATTTTCCACAGGTACAAAGAGGAAAAATGAATACTTACACTGAATTTAAAGAAATGCATTTTGTGTAAATGTCTTTTACCCTCTCTTGCCATCCATGTCCCCTGTTTCTTCTGGCATAAACTGTTGCATTCCTCTAAGATTTATGAAAGATTATTTGAGTGAGAAGTGAATGTCTCAGCAAATGACTAACTGACCTTCCACCTATGATCATGACCCTAAACCAGATGAGCCTTTTGAAGAAATATTTTGGATTCAGTTAGGAAATGGCAGTGTAATTGAAACAAACTTGGTGGGGCTGTTCAGCACTCTGGAAAGACAATGCTGTGGTTAGGAAACCTTTGTCTACTTCTTTGTCTTCTGGTGTTAAATCAATGGTCAATTTTTCCACATACAAGACAAAATACAAGGAACTTTTCAAACTGTAGTGGTAATTAAAAAAAAAGTCATTTGTTTTTAAAAAAAATTTCATGTCCAGAAAATAGCTTTCACCAGGTCTGTAAATCAGCTACAAATTAAAATTTGCTTACAGTGGGTGTCTGTCCACATTTTATTTTTTAGTCTCAGGAAATATCCAGGTGTTCAGATAACCAGTAATGACTGTATTATAGACCTTCGTATAATAAGACAGAAGTAGGAACACCAATGACATGAGATGCTGCAGTAAAGAGAGAAACTGTGCTTGGAGACTATATAAATGATGGCACTTCAAACTTCTCAAGAGTCTCTGAGACAAAGGTCTCAAATACAAATGAAATTTTCTATTATCTCTATGAACCAAAGCAGGTTTTGCTTGATGTTTGGTATTTGGTCATTCCTCTCAGTGACACCACCGATGCGGTCCGAAGTTTTCTGCACAGACATAGATGTGAGCCAGCTTGATGGTGCTGTGCAGGGCTGTGTTTTGCTGCCACATATTGGGAAATAGCTCTAGGGAATAAAGCTTCAATGCTGAACATAATCTAAATTATTTCTTTGCTTTTTGCATTTAAAACAATGATGTTAATTAGGAAAAATCCAGAAGAATCTCAAAGGCTGATTTCATAAAAGGATTGACTTGGGCAAGAAAATCTGAATTGAAGAAAACTCTCAGTTTGAGACACAATGAGTTTACAGACTATCACTAATTAACCCAATTTACAAACTGGAATTCAGCCCACTGCCCTGGGCAAAGGGAGCAGTTTGCATCATCTAAGTTTTGAAGGAAGATATTTTGAAAAATGCGGTAGGGAGTGATGTGCACAGACCTCAGTGAGACCAATACTGTTTATCTCCTTAGGCTTCTTTCTTACTTTTTTTTTTTCTCTTACCTTTTTAAAAAAAAAAAAAAAAAAAAATCTAAGTACTTGACTTCTGATTCCCCTTCAATATTATTGCCTAAAATGACCTAATTTTAAAATTCCAGGCTTATGCTCTTTTTGCATGTTTAAACTACAGGGAAAAAAACCTCCAACAATTTATCACAAACAGGAATAAGATACAGCTATAGTGCAAGGTCTAGTTAGACATTTTAGTCATATGACCTTCATCTTTGCAAGGATCTATTGTTGCATTCCATTTATTTTTGTCAATATTGACATCTGACCATGGACACAAAATGATCTTTTTTTCTTGCCTATACTCTCCTGTCCAACTTTGCATTAAGAAAGCAATTGAAAAGCCTAATGCATGGAAAGTGAATCTTTTGTATTCACTATAATGCCCAATTTTTCCTTTGGAGTTACCAAAGCTGTCCAAACAAGAGCTAGATTTTCCCTTTCAGGAGAGAATAATGGAAACTTTAAATGAAATCAGAAGGTTACTTGACCTGTTAGAAACTCTGAGGTAAAACTGATGTGAAATTATAATGTAAAGCCATGTGAGGCTGTTATATAAACCGTAGTGCATTATGCAATCTCATATTTTCAACAGAGCTAAAAACAAAAAAAAGCTCAGACACTTGGAATGATTATGCCAGCTGCTAAACTATCATATTTTGTGTTGCAAGGATGTGAACCTGAGTATGATTTTATTTCCATTCACTCACAGTGAAAGATTGATTATGAACAATCAATCTATCAAAAGGCCTTTCAAGTAACTATGAAAAAACATATTGCTTCTTGCAACTGAATTTCACCCAAAACTTTGCAAGAAGAGTCCTGAGTACACCCTGCTCATCGCAACACACATTTCCACCCAAAAGCAAATCTTGCACTCCTGAACCTCAGCAGCATTTTTACGTGCATCAAGTCCTAAATGGGACATATTTCAGGCATTTAGAGTCCAACTATTACACTGATATAGGACTATCTGAAAGCAGTGATTCCACCAAAAAGAACACAACCCCTCCTTGCAGATGTTTTCCCAACCTCTGGTGGGAGAGTACAGTGAAACAGAGAGCAAAAAAAGTTATCACCCACTTCAGCAGATCTAAACCCATGGCTCTACCATCGAACATGCAATAGAGATGAAGTTGGTACTTTTGCTCCAGGTTAGCTTGGAGTGTGTGAAATAAAGCCCCATGTTAGTGGGCAGATCCTAGAACTGAATGAGAAGGGACAGACTTACTGCAGTAAATCTTCTTCTGGCCCCCTAATGTTTTGTGATAGAAATCCACAAAGGAGGCTGCATTGTCTGTGGCTTCATATGAAAAAGTAAAAAGGGAAAAATTGTTTTTGTAACAAATTTACCAGTAAAGCCATTTAACATCAGCTTGTCTCTCTGCTGTACTTGTTCAGCCAGGCAGAGTCAGGGATGTCCGAGGCATTGCTCGCTCTCATCATAGCTAGAGAAGCAAGCACCCTGCTTAAGACCACTCCAAGTGCAGATCCAGGCTCTGAATTATGCCATGATTAAAGAGCTGCACAGTTAAACAGACAACTAAACATATTTTTCCTTTAAAGAGAATTGTTTTGAAGATGATGAGCAATACATAAATGTATTGCTGTATGTCCATTGCAAGCTCATACATTTCCCAGCGTTATACAAATGGGAACACACGAGTCTGTCTTAATCTGCCCTCCACCTAAACAAATACATATTCTGAATAGGCAACGTGGGTGCAACACAAATCTTTTTGATACAGCCCTGGAAACTTTTTGTTAAAAATAGGTTACAAAAACCCTTCATATTTCAACAACTTTTTTTTAAAATATTTTTTTATTGCACAAGAATTAAGGGAATGGGTGATAGTGTCAGTGCTTAGAAGGCTGTTTGCCTTTTAAGTTGAGTGCCTTTTCGTCTTTCTACATGCATTTCACCACCATTTCTTTTTGATGAAAGTGTTTCCCCCCCAGTTCTGTGCATTAGGTTGACAATGCACAGAATTGCCAGACAGTTTTGTCGCTTATGCCATAGACTTTACTATTCCTTTGAACCTTGCTCGGTGTAAAAGAAGTTTTTCTTAATAAGTAGTTGTTCATCCTTTGATATGCACATCTGGATGTGCCTCTTATCTGCAACATGGTAATGCTGCTTCCTGAAGATAATGATAAAAGAACAACTGCAAATAACCAATCTCTTTCAGAAAAAAAAAAAAAAAAAGGCAGCCCCAAATGCCTTCAGATTTCTTTAAAATAATTATCAGGGTGGAGAAAAAGGTGAAAACTCTCTCCCCTCATTTCTTTGGCCTTTTACAGCAACTAAACAAACAAACCCCAAAAGCAGAACAAAGAAAACAGCTGAAAGATTTATATGAAAGAATCAATGGCATTATAAGTATGATGCTATATAATGTCATTGAAAAGTCTTACATAGCTCAAATAAGACCTTGTTTGGCTCTCAGTTGCTACCTATAAGAAAACAAAACATAAATATGAATAATCACCAATTAAAAATCATATTTCCCAGCGCAGCTGGTGAACTGATGAAGAGGGACCAGGTTCTTACAGTGTATGATGCTGTGCTGTATTTTCTATCGTGGAACTTGCAATATTTTCTTTAACTTTTAGAGTAAAACTGTTTAGCATCACTTTAATCACACCTCCACTAGATCTCCAATCAGTTCCTAATCTCAGTTTCTTAATCTATTTTCACCACTGAGTTGGCAGGGGCAGGATCAATCCCACCGCACACAATACACTCCCGAAACCCCTGATCGGAGGCCCCAGCGCTTTCCTGGGTAAGGTGTGATTTGCTTATTCACTAACTGCCTCAAACAAAGTGCTCCAGATGAAAAGTTTCCAGGACCCAAAGTTAAGCCAAATTCACAGAAATCTCTGCATTCCCCATGACGTGCAGCTGAATCAATTCCCTTATCTCTGTGAATATTTCACACCCACTTTTCCCTGGGACAAATCAGGAAATAACAAGTCAAACTTAGTCAGTCATTAGCTCTGTCTGCTGCATATCCCCATACAATGCTCAATAGAAGGTGAAGAGCAGAAACTCTGCTCCTTATAAAACTGGGAGCTGCAAGCGCAGGGCTGGGGACGATGGAGGTGCCATTCCAAGTACTGAATGCACCAGAGACTGTGGTGCTGGACCCTTCTCAGCCTTACAGATAACATTGGTGAATTGATCCCTCATTAGTATGCAGCAGGCATGGGAAAATGATAAACTCCTATTAACACTGTCATGGCAACTGAAAAAATGGCTGCTTTGGAAGAACAAGGTCCACAACAGAAGAAAAGCAAAGGCCTCTTTCCTTTCTTCTGTTTGACATCTGTTGTTTAACATACAAAATTGTATTATAGTGACACACACTAGCACAGGCATAGTTAAAGGTTTGCCAGTGATTGTTATCATTATCAGCTCCTATTTTCAGGACTTATGTGGCTCATCTCTGAAATTTTGCTCTGGGCTGCAACCTGCTATACAGGATTTCAGCCCGGAAGCAAGATTTATTGTATAGAATTTGTCTGGATTACGGCTGAGCAGACAAGAAAAAGAAAAGTTGCCATTAATTGATTCTCCTTTGTGACAAAACCTCAGAATATATATTGTACTTTTTTTTTAAACAAAGTTATTTTAAGTACACATCTCAAGAAATTTAGAAGTCCAAGATGTATTTTTAAAATCCCATAAATTTTTAGGGCGACATAGGTTCCTAAATCAACTAGACACATTATATTTGTTTATCGTTAACACATTGTTAATGTGTAATTTATGTATTTGATATGAATTATAGTTTTGTCCTAATCTACTGAATTCACTTCCAGAATAAACAGTTTGTGCCACTTCTGACTGAGCTCGTGGTTCCTAACATGGATTTTTACCACATAGAGATAATACTTCATGTTGTACCTGACTTTGTAGTTCTGGTGACCTTGGGGCTCAATTTTATTGCTTTTAAACTGAGGACAATTACCTACAGTTATAAAATATTTCATCTGTCACCCCGTGAAGCAAAATAAGGGCTAAGTATTGTTATGGAGTTCGAATTGATCGGTCAGAGATTCAAAAGGCTAATAATTAGTGTCCCTTCCTCATTAACTGAGTTAAAATGAGGGAAATCCATAGGCTGTGATGCTGTGCTGATGAAGGGCTGCAGGAGGGGAGGGTCCTGCTCCCTGGGGCCAGCTTCTGCCCACCTACCCTGTCCTGGCTGTGGACCCCTCCAGGGGCAAATTTAAGTCCTTCAAGTTGTCATAAAAACGAACTCCAGTAACACCATGGGGACAATGCAGACACCTCATCAGCGAGTCTGTGCAGTGGATGCCCAGACCTCAGCACCCACAATTACAGTTTGACAGCAAAAAAATATTAAAATTCTTATTAGTGCCAGGTTAGTTTACTTGGGCCCATTCCCAATCTGGTTTGTAGTCTGGACACCCTGCAGCCCCCTCCTCCCAAAGCAGGGGAGTGTGATGTGCTGCTGATTATCCCAGCACCCACCAGCATGGTCCCACGGGGACCTCCTCGCAGTTACACTTAGCTCCTGTGTCTGGCCAGTGCAGATATCATGTGAAACTGGACTCTAATCGGGGCCCAGTAACTAAAAAATACATAATTATAGAAATGACTGCCACAATCTTTGCTATTTTAGTCTCTGTGTCAGGGGTGGTTGTCATCCATGCTGCCTAAAAAACGCATATGTGCAGATACCTGCTCAGTTACTGTCCCACACTTCTCGCCTAGTGGTGGCCAGGACAATTATTTTCCCAGTACTTTATGCTTATGTATTATGGGTTGAGATGCTGCTGCAGATGTGACAGAAGGAAAAAAAAAACAAACCAAAAAACAACCCACCAACAAATCTATCAGTCTTGAGGAGCTGCTTTAGATTTTATCCATGCCTCATCCTTTTGATTTCCACAGACCTGGGTCAGAAATTTCCAGTTGACACACAGGCCCTTCCCATGGCCTTCTGTCCTTCTTTCAGAAGATCCATTTTCTTTTAAATACACCCTTCTCTCCTCCTGCTAATCACATGTATTCACCTTACCTAGGTTGCCTCTCATTCTATGCTGCAGCAAGACCCCAGGATTTTCTGGCGTTAGGACACCTCCTTTTTATTCAACAAACTGCTATGGGACACGGCATCAGACAAGGTTATGGTATCTTTAATTGGTTTCTATATGAGCTGCAAATGATTTACATCCCCTACCTTAAGCAACTGCCTCTCTGTTATCTTTGAAGAGAACTCTGGAAAAACAATACATTTCGCTAATCATGAAATTTGTGCAAAACAAATCATCTTATATTTGTGAAATTTGATGATTAGCATGCCAAAGAGCGACATTTGCCTGAATGCCATCTGCATCTTTCAGAGGTTTATAAGAAACTAATTTTTTTTTTCTGTGCACCTGCATCAATTAATTGCTTTCCCACAAGAACTCCCTCTCCTTAAGACTGAAGCTGTGCTGCGTGCAGATAAATGCGCACAGAGGTGATCTAATTTAATTTCCTCTCATTAATAGCCTTCCTCCATGGCAACATATCAACTGTGACAATAAGGACACCTGAGTATACACATATTCTGTGCAGCCTCCTTATAGGTGAAAGCATGTCGAGCTTATTAAATGAAACAAAAAGAGAATTTTTAAATGTCTTTCGAGCAGTTTGTTGAGAGTTGCTTGATCAGGGTAATATTTCAAGCAGAAATATGGGCTTATACGTGGTTGTAGGCAAAACCTAAAAGACAGGTCTAGGATTTTAGGTTTTTATAACTGCTGCTAGATTTTCATTATCCCTGCAAAGATCTTAAAGTGGGGCGAAGTCGAGGGTAGGAGGCAGCAGTGGTCCCCAGCCCAATAAGGGCCAGGGCCAGAGGTGTGAACCCAGCACTGCCATCCTCCCATTACTCTCACCAAGTTGTTAACTACAATGCTGGGCTATTTAAATGCTAATATTATTTAGCATGAAACAATCATTCAGGTTGGAGTCCCGGATTTTCTGAGGGGGGAAAGAATAAAGAAATGCTGAAAACATTGCCTTGCTGTTCCCCAGGACAGCTCCTCACTCATATGTATTTTGGGAAGGACATGCTGACAGTGCCTCGCAGTTGATATATGGGGCTTGTTTTTTTAGTTCTCTACAGATTCATCAAGATCTTTGCTAAATATAGGCAGGTTTTGCTTGTATCTAGTTTTCTGTCCTTTTTCTGTGTTCAATTTTGCAGGTTTTCTTTGTGTCAGATTCCTATGCTCTCTTTGTTATTTTTCAGGGGAAATTTGGAAATGGAAAACACATCACAACTGGATAAAGTGCAAGCCCCAAGTTGAATTTCACTCTTACGCAATATGTGAAGAGGAGAGGAAGAAGGCAGGTCACAAAGCATACTTTTGTGTCTGACTGTGTCTTAGAGTGCAGATTTTTTACAGCCTGTGTGTTGAATATCACAGCACAAAACCTGCCATCGTTCAGATGCCAGTGGCTGGCCCAGGCAGACAACAACCAACACTAAAAAAAATAATAGCTGACATTACACAATAGTATCTGCATAGAAATGCTGCACTCGGTTTGTAACACTGGAGCTAAGATAATGCACAAAAAGGACAGCAAAATCTGCTACTGTCCAGAGAAAAAAACAAAACCTGAAGCCTTTGAGGTGGCTGGACAGGAAAACCAAGTCAGATGAAGAGCTGGACAAAAGTCACAACTTCCTCCTCACAACACTGACATCCTGGATTTAGAAATTCCTTGCTCAAAGCAATTTAATTCCCTTCAGCCTCCAAAAAAAAAAAAAAAGAAATCCTACTGAAAGTGTAAATATGCTCCCTTAGTCCCCAGTAGCAGCTGCATGGAAGAGATGCTGCTTTGCTGGCCACCATCCAAATGAAAGCAATACTCTGGGTTTCCAGGAAGGGGGAAAGAGATCTGGGGACAACTGCTCTGAGCTGGGGATCTTCACTCATCCCAGCTTCCAGTTGGGAAGGAGCTGGGAGTACTGGTGGCCCTATTCTTGTACAGCCTGCCTTGTAGCTCTACCCTGGAGCTATAGACATTCTGATGCCAAGACTCACAGATTGGTCATCCAAAAATAATATAGACCTCAGCAGGGAAAGGGAAATAGAAATGAACTGGAGATTTCTCTCCCTGTTCCCTTTTTGGTTTTCTGTAGTTTAAACTAGAACAACAATTTGCGCTCCCCTTCTCCCTCCCCATTTACTGGTCTGGTAAATGTCTACATGGTTTGGGAGTGGAACTGCCAACCTAGCCTGGAGGTCTGAAAATTCAGAGCACCATCCCAAAGCCCTCTGAAGACAATCTTTACTATCATGCTTTCACAATTTCAGTGAGCTCTTGTTTAGCCCATGTATGAGTCATTTTCACGTTTGCATGTGCTCCGAAACTTGATGAGAGAAAGCTACTTGTTGTGGAGCTAAAATGTGTTATTAAACTTAAATAAAACAACAAAACCAATCATTGCAGCTTTTTGTTTTCAAATGAGATTTTCTGTCCCAATTCTGCAGACTCAGGAGGTTGAAAGATTTGGGAAAAACACACTTATCTACAGTGACTACAAGCCCTGAGCTTGTGAAGACTTGTGTATCTCTAGTTCTCATGCATTTTTTGTTTTTGAATTACACAGTATTTCCTTTAAAGAGCTTGTGAAGGAGACGGTACCCCAAAGATTTTCTTGGAGCCAACAGAAGCAACACAAGTTGTGTAGCAAAATTAATTTTCATTGATGTGATAATCTTCTGAAATACATTAATACGTAAAGCCAATCTAACTTTATTTCTTCAGAACATAATTTGTTGCATCTAGCCCTGGTAACAGTGGGAACAGAGCTGTGCACAGCTGATACTTTTCCTACAGAGAAATAAACTAAATGCAGTTTGAATTTGAATTACAGTATTGGGAACTTATCCAGTACCAGACATTACTTTATAGCGTTGCATAAATTAACAGAAGAATTTGCTTAGTAGGGTTTCTACTCTGAGAAGTGACCACTCAAAAGGTGTTTTTGTGCCATGCAATTCTCCTTCCTGGGCCTGATTCAGTCGTACTAGTGGTGGTCTCATTTCAGCATGTTTCCGGGGATGGCAGCACAATTATTCCTGATAAATGGTGGTCCAGGCCAAGATCTGTCTTTTAGAACATGTCAAAGTCCTGTCTGATTACTCCAGTGGCTAAGATACAGTTTTATTCCTTTTAGCCTTGCAGGATATATGCAGGACAGCATTCCTCAGCACTAGAATAATTTAGGAACTTACAGCCAACTGGGCCAACACCTCTGTTTTGAAGGGTAGACAGAGAAGAAAGTGGATCTCCAAATGCAGTCCACAGACGGAGGGAAGAAAATAAAGTTTCTCTTTCTCTGAAGTGGGTGGGGCTTCCTGGTTTGTGTCAAGGGCATACAGGGGCAAGCACTGGGGTTTATTCATAGTTCCCCCAGTTTGGGAACTGAACAAATGCTCTGCAGTAAGCAGGTCCTTGGCACATTTTTCACCACAGTGTTATTGTACTGGTACGTTTAAGCCATCAAATTCCAGTCATGAAACCACCTTGTCATGCCAGTTCTACAGGTAATACCTAAAAAATCTCAGACTTGCATTTCCAGTGTTAGTTGTTTTTATTCCAGTGTGCAGCAGCAGACCTGTTTCACAGCCTTAGCTATCTCTGAATTACGTATTACTCCAGAGGTGCTTGGGGTCAGATAGTAACTACATTTTGTATTATGGATGGTTTTGGGGTGCGGGGTGGGGGGGGAAGAAAAAAAAAAGGCTGTAAATGATGGTGATGAAAGATACTAAGTTGGCAGCTTAAAGATGGAACATGCACTATGTATTTAGAAATAACAAGGGTCTCTAAGGTCAGTCTGACTTGTCCTGTCCCAGGGAAGAAAGCTGTTTAATACTCCAGAAACTCCTTAATAATATAGCCAGTAACAGCAATAATAATAAAAATGCAGCACAGGGTAGTTAGAATGAGACTATCAATGTCTTAGACTGCTAATAGACTGAATAAACAGTAAGCAAAGGAGAATGGCTGTCAGGGATTGCTGCATGCCCAGAGCACACTCACATTAGAGACCTAATAGTACCAAGGAAGTTCCCTTCTGGAGTTGTTCCTCTATAAATGTCATGTTTTAGGAAAGAGGTTGCAGTGATTTCTTTATTTTACAAGATGCAAATGGTGCTAGAGAGGCACCTGGTCCCTAGAGGAATGTGGCTTTTCTTAGTGACTAACCGACATCTCTGCTCAGTGTGTTGGTTTCTGCAAAGCCTGCAAACAAACCATCTCCAGGCAGTTCTGCACCATGCAGGGAGCTCCGGGGCCACCTCTAGGCAGTGTCTCCACTGCTGGCCTGGCCACCACTGGAGGGGCTTGGTGAGACTCAACAGACTGGAACACTTGGGTCTAAGTAGCTGGGAAGATGTTTTGAAGAAAACAAAATATTTCCTAGCCCTCAGCATGACCCTGTCACCAGAATACCACCTAGAGAAGTCCTCTTCCTTACATCCCCTCAAATATCTTTAATCAGGTCACTGGAGGGAATTGAAAGGGAAATTCTTAATCTAGGAGATCTACTCCTTCTCTAATTTTCCCAGTTTCATGGAAGTTGACTCTACACTTGAAAAATGCATTTCAAGCCATCACATCATGATTAGAGGTTCTGGATTTAAACCGTAAGAGAAGAAAGGAAACAAAACCAATGTAACACTTCACAACCTGCTTTACCGTCACTTGAGTCCATTAAAAATTGGCAGAAATATGCAAGAACTTCATACAGTTCCTTATTATCCTGTGGACTTTATCGTATTTGTTTCCTCTCCATATCTCTGGTCACCTACTAGCTGAATATCTGAGAAATTAAAGTCCAGCACTGTGGGAACATGTTGTGAGGTCTTCCTTACAGCATAGACAAAATACTAGGTCCAGTCTCAGAGAGACCAGAGTGCCCTTTCACAATTCAGGGGAAATGATTCTGTACATGAATCATTTTAAAACATATGAGGAATTTGAGGAGCCTTAGGTCAGCCTAATAATCTGAGAGGATACTACAACTTCATTAAAATCATGATGCGTAGTAATTTACATCACATCATAAAAACTGAAGGGGACTAAAATCACCTTGTTAATTAACCAATTTCACCACTGAAGATTTTCCCTGCCCTCATATTTATAGAGACCTTGAAGTCTGTAATGGCTGTGATAAGATATTTGGTTACATTGATGTAAATGCACTTTTTCTTATCAATATGCAAACAGGACCCTAATCTATTTGTCTCCTTCACATTTCATTTGGGGAACAGGGGCAGGGAGGCTGTCTTTGAAGGTTGCTTTCAAACTTTGGTATCTAATGAAACCAAGTTGACTTTTAAAGCAAATAATAATTGTTATGTGCAAAGAGGATTGTTTTAGTTTTCAGTAGTATTTTCCAGGTTTTATCACATAATTTTTGAAACAGGCTGCAGTTATATATAGGATTTGCCTTCTGCAGAGCATGTTTGCATAGATCAGCCATTACAAACACCCTTGTTAAAATAAGACATGGAAATGCACAGATTCCCATTGGGAGACCTAATGTATGAGGCTAAGTGCATAATAGCCTTTAATTTTTCAAGGGGAGAAGTCACTTTGAAAGATGCTAGAAGGGTTAATGCCAGGGAGCCAATGACATCTGGACAACTGCAATCAATTCATTTCAAGAAAAGTACAGTGGTTTGGATTGCAGGAAACATTGATCTGGGCAATAACAGCTCCTCAGTGCCATCCACCCTCCCTTTTTATGTTTTTTCATAGTTATGTCCTCTGAATGACTGTAAATCCTTGCCATGGGGATAGCACTACAAACACACAGTCTTGAGAAGGTTGGAAAGGGAGCTAAATAGAGCAGAAAAAGATAAACTGATTTTTCTTTTCCCATCTATTCTCTCTACATTTTTTTGCTATTCTCTAGCCCCACTTAGCAGTCCAGTTTTTCTTTTGGTCCAATAGATCACTGCAAAGTTCCACATCTCATACAAGTGAAAGCACAATACAAAATCTTGCACTTGCAGAAGGGAAGCTGACCTTCCGTCCTCATATCTTCATGCTTTATTTAAAGACAGGTCCTATTCTATTTTTATTTGAATGTTCAAATCTTCCTCTTGCTCTGGGGAAAAAACCCCAAGGGGTAAAGGTATTGAGATACCTTTTAAGTCATTTTAGACCAGAGTATCTTAACAAGGAAGCTCTGTAGGCTGTTATGGTTATAAGGACCATCTGTAATACCACTGAACATCAACTGCTCCCAGTCACTTACAGTTATCCCTTTTCTCTTTAGGCTCTTCTTTTCAAAATAGTAGCAAATTGATACTGTGTATTTTCTCTCTGCTTATCAGGGGATCATTTGACGTTGAGCCACCTAATCCTGAAGATTTTTTAGCTAAACAAAACTCATGCACTTTATTGACTTGGACTGTGGTATGTAACCACTAGTATGAGCTAGGACTCATGGACCACCACCATGCCCTTAGGGAATGCAGTGTTTATTGTCTAGGGGTGTAATCCACCTGGGTGGTTACCAAAGCACATGTATTCTGCATTTTTACTGCAGAATTTTCACTGTAATTCTCTTTTGTATCCTGGGAGATTCACTGTGTGACTCCCAGCACAACACAGGCCACGCCATTCTTCTGTTTCATAATTTAAACAGTACAAATCTTTATTTTTAAAATATCTGTAACGAATAATGCAGTATTTAGCCCTGGTGTATCATGTGGGCAATGAACTGCCATCAGTCAGAAGTTTGCACCTTATTCCTGGCTTGACTGGCCAGCTTCCAACCATGAGATTTTCTACCTTTGTTTAAGAGCCCTCTATTTCCTTTCGTGCAACAGGTGATAAAACTCCTCTCCCTTCACTTGATGCCTTCCACTTCATGCAACCAAGAATCAAAATCACCAATTTTGACTGTGCCAAAAGAGAAGGCAGAAGCTCAGCAAATTTTCCTTATTTGCTTTCCAAACCTTGGAGGCACAGGGTACAGGTGCTTGTCCTGCAAGCATGGCTGATATAATAATGACAGCAAGTATTACTTATGCTAAAGTAATAGATGTTTGCCTGTACTCTTCTATGATTCACAATGCTCCAAAGCAGTCAACTGTTCCTTTTATTTTGCAGTGCTCAGTCAAACCATGTGTCATCTGTAAACTTTAATCACAAATGTATTTATGTAAGAGCGAGCATGTGTATGAGACACACAGAGCTCGGGCAGATAGGGGATGGTAGGAAAGGAGGACACATTGCTTACGTGGCTGTTTGGCTGTTTCACAATGGGGACAATGCTACTGAGAGGGACCACAATGGTGCACGCCTGGATTCTCTTGTTGACTATGAGAACAAGTCTGTTCTCATAATAAGAAATCACTAAAAATAACCAGTATAATGATTTGAGGATCCCACATTCTATTCCTTGAATCTGTTTCACTATGCTGAAACTCAGTAAAAGATCAATATTCTAAAAGAGTTTGGTAGCTCTTTGCCATGTAAGGCAGTCTCAGCAGACTTGTACCTGCTCCCTCTCCTCCATTTAGATTTGGTATTATTTTACCTCATTTTTCACCCATACTTTGCAGGTGTAGACAGTAACTGAGCTTTTAAACAGGGAGAAAAATAAAGACTGAGGAAAGCACATTTTGCAGTTACTGTTAGGGAAATTAAATATGGATATCAGGGAAATATAATATTTCCAGTAAACCCACTGGCTCCAATCCTAGGAATTGGCTACAAATAATTAATTTAAGAAAGTATAATTAAATCTATGGACATTCTGTAAACAGAGCAAAGGTTGAAGAGTTGAGAATTTTTCCACAGAAGAGTTGGCTATATACAGGTGAAATCACACCTGCTTTCTGGCCACTCCTGCACACACAGATTGATCATTCCTCTTTCAAAGATTACATTCTGAATGGAGCTTTAGAAACACAAGAATACACACATTGAAATTCATAAGGTGTACAATTCCTCCTCATCTGAGGAACAGGCAGGGGTTTGGTTCACTTCCAGCAAAAGACAGAGAAAACATTTTAGCAAGTCCCTGCTGACACCTGCAAACACAAGTGTCCTGCACACACCACCGGTCTTGACAAAAATGAATGTTTTCTCACCCTGCTGCATTTTCCTGGGGAAACAAACACGGTTTTATAATGACTGGTTATCTGCAGCACTGATGAGATATCAAGCTGTGGAGGATGTAAGGGCAAAGGTTTCCAAAATTTTGTACACAGTGGGGAGATTTAATGGGTGGAGATCCAGGCTGAATAACCTGGCTGCAGAGGAGGACAGCCTGCAAAGCCCCTCTCTGCCTCCGGCTCTGGCATGCTCTCCTGATGGCTTCCCACCCATGGCCAGGGGAGCCTTGTAGCCACTACAGCCTCTGCAATCAAAAGTTTCTTTTCTGTGCAGTTATAAAAAGCTTGTCAGGCTGCAAAGGGTCTAGAGACCCCACTTTTGTGGGACTCTGCTCTAGAGCTTGTGTTGTCTCCTGTGGATCCCAGGGACCGCAGGATGCTGGGCGGGAACTGGATCTGTTCTTTTTCAACACTAGTTTCTCCTTTGTGATTTCTCAGTTAAATCTTTGGCTGCTCTGTTACTCAAAAGCAAATATTTGCATTGCTCAATTATAAGAGAATATAAAGTACATAATTTCTGCATTAGTTGCCATTCACTGTATTCGAATAGGACATTTGTTTTACACCATGCAATCCCTAGGTCACTGAAACCCCGAATCTCTTTGGTTAGACAGACCATTGGTCTTGCACAAATACAGATGTGAACATTACTGCCTTGCCACCAAGAAATTATTTTTGAACATAATGCTTAACAGTGTTTACAGTTCAAATACTAATAAAACATTTAGAGGTACACATTTCAATACAGTGTATGGGAAACACCTGGCCTCAGAAACATTTGGGTAAAAATTGCTGTCAACCTTCTGTTTGTCAAAAGGGTATATTTATCCTCTGACTTTTTGTCATGAC